>NW_027501881.1:0-25492 GCF_021521415.1 Bidens hawaiensis | reverse complement strand
TGAATTGGTTGTCTGAGTTTGAGGCTCAGATAGTGTGTAAGAGTAGGATGGTAAGGTTAAAATCATTGGATGGTAGTGCGGTGACAGTTTATGGTGATAAGGAAAGTTCTGGGCTTAATGTCATTTCAATGATAAAAGCCGAGGGTTTGTTAAGGCGAGGGTGTTGTGCCTACCTGGCGTATGTCGTCAACACTACGGCCGAGGCGAAAGAAATGAAAGATGTTCCTATCGTACGCGACTACCCAGAAGTATTCCCTGAGGATCTTCCGGGGTTGCCACCGGAGCGAGAGATAGAATTTCAGATCGATTTAATACCAGGAGCCCAGCCCGTCGCGAAAGCGCCTTACCGTCTAGCGCCGTCCGAGATGAAAAAATTGATGTCACAACTGCAAGAACTCCTCGACAAAGGTTTCATAAGACCGAGTGTTTCCCCGTGGGGCGCACCAGTATTGTTCGTGAAAAAGAAGGATGGAAGTATGAGAATGTGTATAGATTATCGTGAGTTGAATAAGCTTACGGTAAAGAATAGATATCCTTTGCCACGGATTGATGATCTGTTTGACCAACTGCAAGGTTCAAGTTGGTTCTCACGAATAGATCTCAGATCAGGCTACCATCAGCTGAAGGTGAAAGAGGTAGACATCCCTAAGACAGCGTTCCGAACGCGGTATGGACACTACGAGTTCCTCGTAATGTCATTCGGTCTAACCAATGCTCCTGCAGCATTTATGGACATGATGAATAGGGTGTGTCGACCGATGTTGGATAAGTCGGTTATCGTCTTCATTGACGATATATTGATTTATTCAAAGAACGAGTCTGAACATGCTGAGCATCTGAGAGAGGTATTGGAGACTCTGAAGAAAGAGAAGCTGTATGCCAAGTTTTCGAAGTGCGCGTTCTGGATAAGAGAAGTGCAATTTTTAGGTCACGTGATTAATCCGGAGGGGATAACCGTGGACCCAGCTAAGATTGAAGCGATAACGAATTGGAAGACTCCGCAGAATCCGACTGATATACGAAGCTTCCTAGGGTTAGCTGGCTACTATAGGAGGTTCATCGAAGGTTTCTCCAAGATAGCCGCACCGCTGACCGGTATGACCCGAAAGTCGATAGTATTCAGTTGGGGGAAGTTTCAGGAGAAAGCCTTTGAAGAATTGAAGAAGAGATTCACGCAAGCTCCAATCCTTACTTTACCCGATGGCGACGAGGATTTCGTTGTTTGTGCTGATGCCTCGCATCAAGGGTTAGGTTGCGTGTTGATGCAACGAGGGAAGGTGATAGCCTACGCGTCTAGGCAGTTGAAGGTCCATGAGAGTACTTATCCGACGCATGATTTGGAGTTAGCAGCTGTAGTGCATGCTCTCAAGATATGGAGGCATTATCTGTACGGTACTAAGTGTACTATCTATACAGATCATAAGAGTTTAAAGTACTTCTTCGAACAGAAAGAATTGAACATGAGGCATAGAAGATGGTTAGAATTGATAAAGGATTACGACTGTGAGATTAAGTATTACCCCGGTAAAGCTAACGTGGTCGCTGATGCGCTAAGTCGTAAGAATGAGGAAGTCATTGCAGCAGTGAAGTCATACAAGTTGATCATGAACCCGAGTCTTTTTGAAGAAATCGTCAAGGTGCAGTCGGAGGTGTTAGTAGATGAAGGGTTAGTAAAGAAAGAAAGGATTTATGGCCAGCAAGACGAGTTGATGGAAAACACTCATGGAGTTAAAACTGGGTTCGACCGTATGTGGATCCCACGCTATGGTGATCTTAGAAGTCGAATCTTAGATGAAGCTCATAAGTCAAGGTACTCAATCCATCCTGGAGCTACAAAGATGTACCAAGACTTGAAAAGAGATTACTGGTGGCCAGGAATGAAGAATGATGTAGTGGATTATGTTAGTAAGTGCTTAACTTGCTTACAAGTCAAAGCCGAGCACCAAAAGCCTTATGGGAAGATGCAACCGCTAGAGATACCTGAGTGGAAATGGGAACACATCACCATGGATTTCATAACTAAGCTACCTCGTACAGCTAAGCAACATGATACCATCTGGGTGATTGTGGACCGTTTGACCAAGAGTGCTCACTTTCTGCCCATACGAGAGGCCATCTCGTCAGAAACGTTAGCAAGCTTGTTCATCAAAGAAGTTGTAACCAAGCATGGGGTACCGTTATCGATCGTGTCTGATAGAGATACACGGTTTACTTCGAGGTTCTGGAAGAAATTCCATGAAGCTATGGGGACGAGGTTGAACATCGGTACGGCGTATCATCCTCAAACTGATGGACAGTCTGAAAGGACGATCCAAACCCTTGAGGATATGCTACGTGCTTGTGTTTTAGATTTTGGTGGAAGTTGGGATGATCATCTGCATCTGGCAGAGTTCTCCTATAACAACAGTTACCATTCAAGTATTGGTATGCCACCGTTTGAGATGCTTTACGGTAGACGATGTAGAACCCCGGTGTGTTGGGTGAGATTGGTCAGAAAGAAATGGGAAGCCTAGAAGTGGTTCAGGAAACGTCTTCAAAGTTCGATCTGATCAAAGCAAGATTGAAAGCCGCGCATGACAGACAAAAGTCTTATGCAGATAAGCAGCGACGACCAATTGAGTTTAACGTGGGTGACTATGTGATGCTCAAGGTCTCGCCTTGGAAGGGGATTATCCGTTTTAGGAAAAGAGGAAAGTTGAGTCCGAGGTACATTGGACCGTTCAAGATTGTATATCGTGTGGGTGAAGTAGCTTATAAACTGGATTTACCCGATGAGTTAGAAGGAATTCATTCAACCTTCCATGTTTCTCATCTGAGGAAGTGTCTAGCTGATGACACGTCTCACGTGCCATTGATGGATATTGAGGTTGATGAACAATTGAACTACATCGAGCAACCGATAGAGATCGTTGATCGCAAGGAGAAGCAGCTTCGTCACAAGATTATACCTTTGGTAAAAGTGATATGGAAACACCTCAAAGGATCGGATGCTACTTGGGAAGCCGAGGATGAGATGCGCAAGTTTTACCCTAGTTTGTTTATGTAATAGTTAGGTTTCGGGGACGAAACCTCTTTAAGGGGGGGAAGACTTGTAACATCCTAAAATTTATAATGTTGAATAAAGGAAGTTATGTTTAGTGATTTCGCGTAATTAATTAAGGTCGGGTAAGGAGCGGACCATGGACTTGGATTAATTGAGATGGGTTAAATGAGAATGGGATCTAAGGGATATAAATATCCCCTAAACCCAAAATATCTTCATTTCCATCTTATCCTTTCACACTTCCAAAACACACACACACCACACACTACAACCGCCGGCCGGCCGGAAGAGAGAAAGGCGGCAGATCCGAGGGAGAGAGAGAGAGATTAGTTGTGATAACGAGTAAACAAGACCCAAACAAGCTCAAAAAGGTATGATTCTTGATCTTTGAAGTTTAAAGATCCGAGCTTTTAGTGTATAAACGACCGAAAATGGTCGGGAAGCGTAGTGGGTGATGTTGGACCGTAACAAGGGTGTTAAAATCGCTCGAAATGTTGGACAGAAACCGAAACAGCGGCTATCTGGGCAACTTCGCCCTCATCTGGGCAACTTCGCCTTCAAAGCGATGAACTTCGCCTGCAAGCCAAGTTCGCCTGATGAACTTCGCCTGCAAGCTAAGTTCGCCTGATGGCAACTTCGCTGTAAAGCTAAGTTCGCCTAACTGGCAACTTCGCCTGAAGCTAAGTTCGCCTGATGGCAACTTCGCTGTAAAGCTAAGTTCGCCTGATAACTTCGCCTAGAGCTAAGTTCGCCTGAGGTTTAACTTCGCCTAAAGCCAAGTTCGCCTGATAACTTCGCCTAAAGCTAAGTTCGCCTAAGGTTTAACTTCGCTTAAAGTCAAGTTCGATTAGAAAATAAATTAAAAATCTAATGAAAAATGTGTTAAGACAGTTAATGGAAATAAAAATTTTTCCAAGCTGACCTGGCAGCTCGACCCCAGCCAGGGGCTCTGCCCCTTGGACCCTGCTAGGGGCTGCCGCCCCTAGACCCCGCTGCCAGGGGCGCTTCCCCCGGACCCCCGTTCGTTGTGGGTCATATAAAGATAGAAATACAACATTAGTAGTAGTAGTTAATTGATACGTGTAAATATTATACAGTTAGTCGTGCACAGCTCAAGAAGGGAATAACTATTAACGGAGAGCGTAACAGGATTCAGGTGAGTTTCTAGCCCCATTCCTTGTTATGTTTTCGGGGCTGTGTGCATACTCGATGTGTTTGTTAATACATTTATCCTAGGTGATAAGTGTATGCCATATGTGATATATGTGATAGATATGAATGATTGCTTGACGGTACGTGAACGATCTTCGGATATTGCACGTACTGTCAGGTTGCAGCGCTAAGAATAAGGTAAGTATGATATGTATGCTTATGTGTATGAATGTGATAAAGTTAATAAAAAAGGAAAGTATGGTTGTATGGTAACAAAGAGAGAATCGAACCCTGCTAATATTCGAGAACTAGGGAACCGAACCCTACTTATATTCGAGGAAAGAGGGTACCGAGCCCTAATAATACTCGAGGAAAGAGGGTACCGAGCCCTAATAATACTCGAGGAAGGAGGGTACCGAGCCCTAATAATACTCGAGGAAGGAGGGTACCGAGCCCTAATAATACTCGAGGAAGGAGGGTACCGAGCCCTAATAATACTCGAGGAATGCAGGGCGTAATGCTCTTTATAACGTAAGATGTGGAAGTAAGAAAGTATGAAAGTGTGAATGAAAGAATATAATTTATTGTGTATTGTATAACGTATGATTAACTAGAACTCACTCAGCGTAGCTGACTTTTAGTATGCACGCAGGTGAGTAGGATGAGACAGCTGGCTTGAGTGGGGACACATGGCAGAAGAATAAGAGCCTGGCATCTGAAGACTTATGATGTTTTAATTTTAATGCTTTAATGTTGAAAGACAAATGATGTTTTGAGACAAGTTATGAATTATGTAATGTTTTATGAAAGTTTTATATTCCGCGTAAAGTTTTAAATTAACTCTGATATTTAGAACTGTGTTTATGAGTAAATCCAACACGAAAGTAGGGCTACCGGTAACGGGGCCTTACAGTTATGATGGTGGAATATAGCCTCCAAGAAGTCCCTCTACTGATAATTATTGAATGCCTTCGATATTAGGGTTTTTGGGGCTTAAATATGGAAGAAAAATCACCAAAATCACAATTTCCGTCAGACCAGACCGTAAGCTATGGTCCAAATTTACGGTCTGGCCACCGTAAGCTACGGTCTAGTCACTCTGCTTTACAGTCTGCTAGGCCAAAACACTGTTTCCTTCATAGAATCTTTGTTTCAACTCCGTTTTCCTCCTCGTTTGCGGATACGTCTTCGTATTTCAATTCTCTATCATCTCATAGATCATCACTTTCATTTCTACTGCATCATGAATGCTCCAAATTAGCTTCTTTAAGCTCCATTAAGCTCCGTTAAGCTCCGCACACCTGTAAACATAAAACCTATCAAAATATTTGTGTTTGATACAAATAAACAAGTAAAACACACAATATAAAACACTTAAGGTGTGTACTTTTACCCACACATCACATCCCCACACTTATCATTCGCTTGCCCTCAAGCAAACTCTCATGCAACACATACACCTCGATCGACGGTTCATCAATTATCAGTATTAATACTAGTGAGGTATAAGGTCATACCCAATTCCCAAGAACTGACACTGTCAAGGTTGATAACCCACCAAATAATTTAATGATACATTTTAAAACTATGAAACCACCCAAACGAGTGTACTTTGTTTCCGGTTAAGGCACACATGTTCATACCCCTCATAATATAATATCTCTCCACTCGGTTTAATATCTGGACCAGCAAAAAATGTGCTAGTATCTCTCTGCCCTCAATACCGAGTATGAACACAATGTAATAAGCTTGGTAGCAAGTCATATCTCCACCCATTACCCACCAGTTGCATAGAGAAAAGAACTAAGGGTTTTGTTGTGGCTTAGGTTAGGGTGCGGAAGTGGATTTATTTAGTGACTTATGGTGGATGAAACCCAATTTATTGACACCAACAAACGAACGAACAAACAAACTCACTAACTATTATTTACAACCAATAACGACTTTAAACACGAACTCTTTTTGAGTTTTTCTTTGATTTTTCTTTTCTATTTCATTTCTTTTTCTTTTTTTTCAAATTTTTTTTAACTGACAAATACTAACATCAATATACAAAAACAACTGACCCGAGACATACGTACATTGTGTACTATGCTCGACAAATAACTTAAATACAACTCTTAACATACCAAGTTTCATCCACAGGGTTAAAACAAAAGGCCAAGGCTAACACGGCTTGTAATGTGGGTTTAAACAAACGAAAGGGAAAAGACACAAACTTGGCTCCTAATGGATAATGTAGGGTAGGGAGTATTATTTTTTATTTTTTTATATATAAGGCCAATATAAAGTAGGTTTTCTTCAGTCCTATTTCTCCATACAGGTAGTGGTATTAAGATCTCGAAATGCATGAGACAACCAAGTTCTAGATATCATGGACATACCGGTTACTCTTGATAATGGCACTCAAATAACATGTGTATATACTATATATTATATGTGTATTATATATAAGGCAAATCTTACACACGTACCGGAGGAATTAGGCTGCTGACATGAAACATGGGTACCTATCCCCATGACTCGTTATCCCCATATAAACGGTCCATTTTAATTTTTCTTTTTGAAAAACATTTGCATGGGAAGACTTTCTAGAAGCTTAAAAATTGACCATGACCAAAGACCTCTACTTGGCATTAATACTAACAATTAACAAATTACAATTTCGGCTTTTGCGCACAATCAATCTACTCTTAAGGCTAAAAATTTTTAATTTCTCCATATTTTTCCATCCCCACACTTGAGATTTACATTGCCCACAATGTACTCAGATTTTCAGAAACATATGCAAACACGGGATATTCATACCAATTGCAATTCAAATGACAACAAATTACCCATCTTCAGGTTTAAATAAAGTTGCATACCATTAAACGAAACACATAAAGTTTTTAAACATAAACATAGACACTAACACCAACCACACGACCCAAAAGTTCATCACGCCACCCGACCACCCATAACACAATTATTAAACAGTCAACAAAATATAAAAGACAGAGAGAGACACGTGGACCTGATCAGCAGATCAGCGAGTGCTCAAAAATATGGCGGTTGCGGGTCACCAAAGATAGACCTCATAGTGTCCATGACACCAGAGAAGTTAAACGCGTCTGACGAGCTTCCCGCACCAGCATTCTAAGCTGCATCTGCACGAGGATCCACCCACCTCGAATGATGAATCTGAGGTGGTGGATAGTGTGTACTCCCATCAAATTGCCCCAAAGACGAGTAGTCAATCATCGGTGGATTATCCACCACCAGCTCACCCCGATGCCACGCTGTATGTGCCCGACTATGGAGATCATCCTCATATCGATCATTGATTTCTTGCTGCCAGTTATACGCGTGGGTTTGATTCCACGATTTCATTCGATCATATAATCTCCGGGTCTCTCTCCGCTGCATCTCTGCGTTCCGATTCTGTTGGTCAAATATGTACTGAAACTCACTACCCCCAACTACCATAGACCGGTGGCCTCGAAGCTTGTAACCAGTCAACCATTCCTGCATCATCTTGCACCATCTCGTGTGGAAGTTGAGTCGGGACATGTTGTGGCTGCCCTGATGAACTCCCCCTTTGATCACTGCTCACTGCCGGTCGTGGAGTTGGATGACCCCGACTAGCCAGAAAAGACATATACGGTTCCTCAATCACATTCTCACCATGCCCATTATTCAATGCCTTCAGCTGCACTTGTGTATCAAAGTGTTGAGATAACATATCCTCCTTCCTCATGGTACATCAAACTCTCTTTCTGCAACTGATCGTTATCAAAAGGACGTAGAAACTTCTCAACCGTTGGTGTATCCGCTCGAATCGCTCCCTTTGCCTTCAACAAAGCTGTAATCAACCGACAGTGTGGGATAATTAACTTTAACTTCGTTTCTCTTGCCCTCCAGATATTCATCATAACCAAATACCGGTACGAAATCTTTGGTGTACCCGTCATCAATGCATGCAACACCGGAATTTCCCATTTTCTGACTTGAGTTTTGTCGCCCCGCTTCGGCATTACATTAAATACCATCACACTCAATAGCAACCTTGCTTGCAACTTCAGATTGTTTCTAAGCATCGTATGGGCAAGTCCCGGTTTAAAAAGATCCAATTTCATTCCCTCATACAAAGGATGTTTATCCGGGTTTACATACAACTCGTCTTCCGAAGGATACAAATACTCTCTTGATGGCTTAGAATCAAATGGTGCTATCCTCCGCAAAGTATCCAACGACATAACCACCTCCTTATCATTAGCATTCCCAATCAACCTCATAGTTTTGTATGGATTATTTCTCCAATCAACTCTCAACGAGGCAACCCACTCTTGAATCACCTCCATGTAAATTCTCTTATCTTCATTATCATAACACTTCAATGCTGCCTCCCAACCCAAGTTTTCAAACATGGTTATGATACCAAACGGCCTCAATAGATTCTGCGAAACCCGCTTCTCACACATAAACCCATCTATCTTGTTTTTCAGTTTTGCTATCGCATCATTATACAACTCCGCTTGCCAATGCGGATCCATTCCAGATAATGGACCCCCACCCCAGATTGGCTTAAGGGGGGGCGCCACTCCCTCATCTTCATATGGCTCATACATGGGCTCATCCTCATCCTCATCCTCATAATCCCTCAAAATTAATCTTCTTTTGGGCAAAGGCAGTGGGTCGGCCGACAATGAGGCAGCCTTCCCTTTGTTCCTTGGTGGGTTTTTTCTAGTCTCACCGGTCCTTCCCATCCTACACAATCACAACCAAGCAAACAATGCAAGTCAAATAACATGATAAACCTTCCAAATATCCCCACACTTGTTGTTGCTTATGGGTGTATGACTCGTTTATTCAATGTTTATAAAACCACTTCTAACTCTAACTTGTAAAATTTGATCTATGTCGTTAACCCAACATATTCCATTAATTATATAAACATCAATCACTTTCTTATCAATTTTCATCATGCAAAATTTAAACAAGTCATCATAATAACCCATAACACCCATAAACTAACCCTTTAACAATTCTAATCTTACAAGTGTGGAGACATTATCACCATAACAATCCCCAACCTCAATCAATATGCATAAAGTAAAACTTGAAATTCCTCACAAACATTAGGCGTCATCAAATTAAAATTAAGTGAAATACATACATTTTTAGTGATGAAAGTGATGTCCTAAGCTTCAATTACAATAAAAAACAGTTAAACTTGAAAATCCCCAAACTTGATTTTTAGGGTTCTTCACACCCTCACGAATCCGGAAAAAATCGAGCAACAATTAATGAAAACCGACACCACAAGTGAGTTCCTCTCGAAAAAATAATGAGTTTAGAGTCCGGAATCAGGAGATTTAGGTAAGAATTGAAGGAGTTAAGGTTGTGGGTTTTGTGGTGTTCTTGGGTGGAAGAGAGGAAGAAGAAGATGAAGAATAAGAAATAAGAAGAAGAAGGAGAGAAGAAGGTAGGTTAAATTGGTGGTGGAGATTGGAAAATATTTATTTATTTATTATTATTATATTTTTTGTTTTAACAAAAGACTAACCAAAAACAAAAGCAAAAACAAAAAACGCTCGGGTTGCCTCCCGAGAAGCGCTGAATTTAAAGTCTACAGCCTGACGTTACCTGGCCCTTATCACTCAGCTGAATATGATGGTGCAGTAGCTATAAATCTCACCACCGACTCATGTATGCTCTTGTTCAAGTCTGCATCTTCCAAACATGGTTTTAACCGATACCCGTTCACTACCTGCTTTAGATGATCATCGAAATCCTCAATTTCGACGTCACCAAACTGACCGACACGCTTCACCTGATATGGTCTCATCCACTTACTCTTTAACTTAACCGGGAACAGTTTTGCTCTCGAATTGTATAACCAAACCCGTTGTCCTTCTTCAAAAGTTTTCCTCTTAATCTTTGCATCATGCACTTGTTTCATCCGGTCTTTATATGCTGACGCGCACTCATACGCTTCATCCCTCAACTCCTCTAGCTCACATATATTCAACTTTCTTTCTTTACCTGCACACTCATAATCTAGATTAACATTTTCACGGCCCATAAAGCACGATGGGCAAGTTTCACAGGTAAATGGCATCCTTTCCCCGTAAACCAACCGACAGGGGGTGGTACCAATAGGTGTTTTAAAAGCAGTACGGTAAGCCCATAAAGCATCATTTAATTTTGTTGACCAATATTTTCTATCGGGTCTTAACGTTTTTTGCAAAATTTCTTTAATTTGTCTATTAGATACCTCAACCTGACCACTCGTTTGAGGATGGTATGGTGTGGCTATTCGGTGGTTTACGCCATACCATTTAAGTAATTTGCCAAAATTAAAGTTTTTAAAATGGGAACCCCCGTCACTAATAATAATGCGAGGGATGCCAAATCTCGAGAAAATATTTGATTGGACAAATTTACAAAAAATGGCATGGTTATTTGTTTTGGTGGCGATTGTTTCAACCCATTTTGAAACATAATCAACCGCCACCAAAATATAGTAGTTCCCGAAGGAGTTTGGGAACGGGCCCATAAAATCAATTCCCCATACATCAAAGATGTGCACAACGAGGATTGGTTGCATGGGCATCTCGTTCCTCCTGGAAATGCTACCTAACTGTTGACATCTCAAGCAGTTCTTAGCATATTCTGCTGCATCTTTAAACAAACTAGGCCAATAAAAACCGCAAGCTAAAATTTTATGAGCCGTTTTCTGCCCGCTGAAATGTCCACCGCATGCGAGTGAGTGTGCGTGTGACAACACACTTCGAATCTCCTCATCTGGAATGCATCTCCGATAGACCTGGTCAGCCCCAATTTTGAATAAATCTGGTTCTTCCCACACGTATTGCTTCACCTTCGACATGAATTGATGTTTCTTTTTCTTGTGCCAGAATTCTGGGATGTTACCTGCAACAAGAAAATTAATGATGTCAGCATACCATGGTAATATAGAAACAGCAAACAATTGCTCGTCCGGGTATAATTCATTTATCGCCCTGGTATTGTCTTCATCTTGACCCGTTAGTCTCGACAAATGATCAGCAACCACATTCTCGCTTCCTTTCTTATCACGGATCTCCACATCAAACTCTTGGATTAACAAAATCCATCTAAATAAGCGCGGCTTTGCGTCCTTCTTTTCCATCAGGTACTTGACTGCACCGTGATCTGAAAACACAATAACCTTGCTCCCACAAATATAAGATCTAAACTTATCCAAAGCATATACTACTGCGAGCAACTCCTTTTCTGTAGTTGTGTACTTTATTTGAGCATCAGAAAGGGTTTTGCTTGCATAGTATATGGCAACGGGCTTCTTATCCACCCGTTGACCCAAAACAGCCCCAACCGCATAATCACTTGCGTCACACATAATTTCAAATGGAAGTGACCAATCAAGTGATAGCAAAATTGGGGCCTCAACCAGTTTGTTTTTAAGAACATTAAATGCATTTAAACAATCTTCATCAAAAACAAATGGCACATCTTTTAAAAGCAATTACACAACGGTTTGTGATGACACTAAAATTTTTAATGAACCGTCGGTAAAATCCGGCATGTCCCAGAAATGACCGGATTCCTTTAACATTTGCATGAGGTGGAAAATTAGATATGACATTAACTTTTTCCCGGTCAACCTCGATCCCCCTACTCGAGATGACATGTCCTAAAACTGTTCCCTCTTAAACCATGAAATGGCTCTTTTTCCAACTTAAGACCAAATTCGTTTCCACACATCTTTTTAAAACCTTTCTTAATTCGTTTAAACATGAATCAAAAGATGAGCCGAAGATAGAAAAATCGTCCATAAAAATTTCAAGTGATTCCCCGACCATTGAGAAGATACTCATCATGCACCTTTGAAAGGTGGTCGGGGCATTACACAAACCAAAAGGCATTCGTCTAAATGCGAACGTACCATATGGACACGTGAAAGTGGTCTTATGTTGGTCATCGGGGGGTGGATGGCAATTTGATTGTACCCCGAGTAGCCATCTAAAAAGCAATAAAATTTCTGATCTGATAATTTTTCGATGATTTGGTCAATGAATGGTAGAGGGAAATGGTCCTTAGATGTCGTGGTGTTTAATTTCCGGTAGTCAACACAAATTCGCCACCCGGTCACCGGTCGAGTAGCAATTTCTTCACCTTTTTCACTACGGGTTATCTGAATGCCCGCCTTCTTTGGAACCGTTTGCGTTGGACTTACCCAAGTACTGTCCGAGATAGGGAAAATAATCCCCGAATCCAACCACTTCAGGACTTCTTTTTTCATAATTTCCCGCATGTTCGGATTTAACCGTCTTTGTGCATCATGTGCGGGTCTCACCTCGGGATCCGTGATAATCTTATGCATCACGATAGATGGACTAATTCCCTTCAAGTCTGCAATCGTCCACCCAATTGCTGCTTTATACTCTTTCAATACTTCCATCAAAGCCTGTTCTTGTGTTTCTTCTAAGTTTGAGGCTATGATGGCAGGTAAGGTATCGTTGTCTCCCAAAAACACATATTTGAGGTGTTTTGGGATTTCCTTCAACTCAAATGCCGGTGGACTCTCAAGTGATGGTCTCAATTTAGAGTCGATAGTGTCCGGTAATTTCTCTACTTGTTGAGACCATGGTGGTTTTCCGATGCTTGCAGCATAGATTTCCACCTCTTTTTCTTCCTTCTCCAACGAATGTGAATGCTCAACTGCAGTCCTGCAACAAATAACACACTCCTCTGTGGCATCTTCCTCATTCTCATGAGGATTCAACCCGTCAATGATGTCAGCCGCGAAACATTCATCACTCACCAGAGGGTTAGACACGTTTGAAAAATCATTCAACCTAATATTTTTATTCCCAAAAGCCATGTCAACTACTCCGGTTCTACAGTTTATTAAAGCATTAGATTTTTCCAAAAAGGGCCTACCGAGAATCACGTTCGGTTGCCGTTTTGGGTCAACTGTAACATAATCTAGAACCAGGAAGTCGACCGGGTAATAAAATCCTCGATCATAACAATCACATCAGTAATTATTCCCCTAGGAAGCTTAAGTGTCAGATCAGCTAACACCACGGTGGTATCGGCTTTTCGAAGTGGACCAAAATCATATTGATCATATAAGCTTCCGGGGAGAATACTCACCCCTGCTCCAATATCTAACAACGCCCTTGTCATTTTAAAATCGCCCACTTGAATGGGTATTATTGGCGTTCCTGGATCTTGCAACTTGGGTGGGAGGATTCTCGTCAAAACCGAACTCACATTAGCTGTTAAGTCAACCTGTTTCGGCATCTTGTGAGTTCGTTTTTGAGTACACAAGTCCTTCAAATACTTTGCATATGCGGTGACTTGTTTAATAGCATCAATGAGGGGTAAATTAATTTTTACTTGTTTAAAAACTTCCCACATTTCCTCATGTTGTGGGCCCCTTTTCTTTGGTGATGATGTTGCGGGATTCACCAATGCTTGAGGAAACGGGACAGTTTTACCCGTGGGTCCTGTCTCCTTGGTGGTTGGTGTTTCTTTTTCTTTTACCGATTTGTTAAAATTTTTGTTAATTAACGTTTTCGGTTTATTTATTTGGATAATCTCCACCTCATCATCACTATTCCCATTTTCCCCCAAATCTTCCACCATTCCTTCAACAACGGAGGATGGTGGATTTACCCCGTTATCATAAACCTTACCATTCCTAAGGGTACTTACCTGGTTAATGTGGGTATTCTTCCCACTTGAAGAACTGTTATTCTGATGTCTATGATTCTTCAAGGTGTCACTCAGTAACTTGGTTGGAGTGCGCTTTAGGCTCGCCAATTCTTCCGCCAGTTGACTCACTTGTTTATCTCTTGCAGCATTTTCCTTCTCTTGGAGTTCCATCCTCTGATTCATTTGCTTCAATAACTCCATCACATCCTTAATCGACTCCTCTTTGTTACCAGATGAATTCCCTTGCCCTTGCTGAGAACTCTTTTGATACCATTTATTGTAACCCCCCGAATCTCTTTGATTGTACCCACTCTGACCGCTTCCCGAACTATTACCATACTGTTTCTGGTTCGAATGATAACCTGTCTTCTGAAAACTACCTTGAAAGTTCGGGTTCTGTTGCGTGTTTGGATTTCCATAACTGAAGTTTGGATGATTCCCGAGGCCCGGATGATAAGTATTTGAGTTTATATTATTGTATTTCCTTTCACCCTGTACATAGTTGACCTCCTCTTCTCCAGTTTCTTCATCTTGCACAACCCCACAACTCGCAATTTCGTGTCCTAATTCCCCACAACCTTTACATACCGGATATGTTTTTCCTGAATTTCCGGCTCCTTGTACACCTGCAACCAACAAATTATCCATCTTATTTTCCAATCTATCCATTCTATCTTCTGACCCATGACCTTCAACTGCTTTGACCACTGATATTTTTGACATCCTGTTCGACTATGCTTGTCTCTTCGAATTACTCGCGTGTCTCTAAAAATGTCCCCAATTCTCGTTTTCGTCATTTGCAAGGAAAGATCCATTCGTGGTGGCTTGGAGGTCACAAACATCATCATTTGAGAGACTATCATGAAATGCCTTTATCAATTTCCATAAGGCAATCCCATGATGTGGACAAGTCCTCAACAATCGTTTAAACCTTTGAAATGATTCATAGAAGGTTTCACCGGTGATTTGCTGAAAGTTACGAATGTTGTTGCGGTCTTCTATGGTTCTCTGGGGGGTATAATACTCATCTAAAAACTGTTGTGCCAAATCTCCCCACGTTAAAATACTAGCTGATGGCAACGATAAAAACCACTACTTTTCCGCGTCTTTCAAACTGAACTGGAAAACTACCATCTTCACCTCTTCCGCAGTAAAACCTTGACTCGAGATGAGTGCGCATATCAAGTTGAAATCATTCAAGTGTAAGTATGGTTCTTCTGTAGTCTTTCCATGAAATGTCGGTAATCCCGTTAAACTGTTCTGCCTTACCAAAAAAGTTCTTCCCCGTCTGACTGGAATGATGATTGGTAGAGGATTCGTAGCCACTTGTGGAATAAAGTGGCTTTGAACGCCTCTGACTGGTGGTGGAACAAATGCCCTTGGAACTCCATCATCAAAATCATAGTACTGTTGTTCATAGTTTTGTTGTCGTCTTGGTGCTCGATCTCTCTGATTTTCTGGATGATTCTGTCTAATTTCTTGGTCATCACGGGGATCTTGTTGCTGATATCGACCCAGCTGTTCATCTCTACACTCCTCCTCATCCTAAGAATCGTAACCAAAATCGTCCCCTATGTGCCAATTTTCCACCCGTGCACGAGCACGATCAATCTCGGGTTTTTCCTCTCTCAAATCATTCTGTCTTTGACGGTTCACTGGAGCTGATCTGATTGACAAGTTGTCATCCATGTTTCTGGGATTACGGTTAACATCTCTTCGGTTGAATAGATTACGGTTTCTGTCACGGTTAACGTTCTGGGTTTGTTGGATTGGTTGTTCTTGATCATGTGGTTGGTAAGCATTTGGATCTCTTCTGCTTCGGTTACTCATGGTCTCTTCTTTTGGTGCTATGAATTCGGGTATTTGGTTTAGTGTGGGTTTCTGAGCTGCTTGGTTTTGTCTTGCTGTTTTCTCAATTTCGGGATCAAACTGGAGTGGCTCTTTCTCACGGGAATATCTTGTCTGCAGCAACCTGTGAAGTAACCTGCACATACACAAACACTAACACCCCGCGTAAAATCAACGAAGAAAATTTAAAAACAAAAACTAAAAACTAGCACTTTGCGTGTTGATTCCCCAGCAGCGGCGCCATTTTCATGTAGATGTCGTGCTCTAATCAAAAACAAGTATTTATGATGCTTAAATACCTATAACTAGTACGGGTAAGTAAGGTCGTCTCCACAGAGAATCAGTGGAAAGTGCAAGTAAAGTTCATAATTATTAATTAATTAACTAAGGTGGACAGACGATGTCAAGAGATTTATAAGAGATGATTTAATAAAAACACACGGTTACTTGGAAAATTTTGTAAACAATAATGAGAAAATAACCAAACTCCAGGGTTCGGGTTTTGCAAC
Organism: Bidens hawaiensis; assembly: GCF_021521415.1. Classification (NCBI taxonomy): domain Eukaryota; kingdom Viridiplantae; phylum Streptophyta; class Magnoliopsida; order Asterales; family Asteraceae; genus Bidens; species Bidens hawaiensis. The sequence continues at coordinate 9,232 of NW_027501881.1, read as the reverse complement.
AAGTTAAGGAATTGACAAACTTCTTTGGACGGTTTCTTGTTAAAAATATGTAAATCAAAAGACTTAACTATTGGCTATGTTGATCGTCAGAACTGAATCCGAACAATTGACACGGCTTAATGAAAATCTAATTGATAATCGATTTTACTTATTGAAACACAAAATCAATTATATGGTTAATGATAAACGGGTCAATGACGAAAGAACTTAATCCTAATTGTTGATGACCACAAATCAATAACTGACAAAAGATTAAGCAATCAATATATAAAAACCGTTTAAGCACAAAAGCAAACACAAAGAATTGATCAACCGAATGATTAACCAAATCCAAATCCAAAGTTAAAGTTTATAATATCAAAACCTAATCATGCAACTCAACCCTACACCCGAGATGGTTATGAAGCCTTTAGCCTTGCATCTTGATCTTCATGCTCTTGATGGTTGTGTGGAGGAATGATTTCATGGATCAATTGGATGATTTAAGTGTGTTATGATGGTGGAATATAGCCTCCAAGAAGTCCCTCTACTGATAATTATTGAATGCCTTCAATATTAGGGTTTTTGGGGGATTAAATATGGAAGAAAAATCACCAAAATCACAATTTCAGTCAGACCAGGCCGTAAGCTACGGTCTGGCCACCGTAAGCTACGGTCTGGTCAATCTGCTTTATGGTCTGCTAGGCTAAAACACTGTTTCCTTCATAGAATCTTCATTTCAACTCCGTTTTCCTCCCCGTTTGTGGCCACGTCTTCGTATTTCAATTCTCTATCATTTCATAGATCATCACTTTCATTTCCACTCCATCATTAATGCTCCAAATTAGCTTTTTTAAGCTCCATTAAGCTTAGTTAAGCTCCGCACACCTGTAAACATAAAACCTATCAAAGTATTTGTGTTTGATACATATAAACAAGTAAAACACACAATATAAAACACTTAAGGCGGGTACTTTTACCCACACATCACGAGGTCTAGGGGAGACAGCCCCTAGCATGGTCCAAGGGGCAGAGCCCATTGCTGGGGTCGAGTAAAAACATATTGTTACTGGATGCTATTGCAGTCATTAGAGTAGTTCCTGATGTCTTGTATTTTATCACACATTTATTATCATCAAATAATAAGGAGTATCCCTTCTTCATTAATTTTCCCACACTTAACAAGTTAAACTCTAATCTTGGTGCATAATAAACATCATCAAGCAAACAAAAGGTTCCATTAGCAGCATTAATCTTAACTATACATTTACCTTTACCTTTAACAGGTAACTCCTTATCTCCAGGATGAACCACCAGTTTGAAGCTCTCATCAATGTTAGTAAAGCTCTCCCTTGCACCATTCATATGATTGGAGCACCCCGAATCAATAAACCAGAGACAGTTTGAGTTACCATTACCTTGTGTGTGAGCCATGAGAGAAAAAGGTGTTGCCTTTTCATCTATGGTGTATGAAAGAAATAGACGTTGCTCATCATTTGCATTGGGTTTTGGATGCTTCTCATTATCAGCAGCAATATTAGCTTAAGCCTCTTCATTGAACCAGCAATCTCTCTTCACATGACCAAATTTGTGACATATAGAGCATTGAGACCCACGATTATTTCTTTCCATGCTTCTTCCTCGACCCCTTCCACGAAATAAGGCTCTTCCCCATCCTCGTACTGATCCAAAGTTGTTACCTTGTTGGAGTCTAGTAGCATCTTGATAAACCTGCAGAGCTTGTTCATCACTTTTGTCTTTCTTTTCAGGAGTACGGCTATTGATCCATTGTTCCTGAGATTGAAGAGACCCCGTCAACTTAGCAGGGGTTAGTTGAGATAGATCAAATGATACTTCAATTAATGGACAATGTAATAAAACTTCAGAGTTAGATTACGAAGGATCTTTTCGACTATTGTCTGATCAGCAACTATTTCACCAAAAGCCCTTTTTTGACTTACAATAGCCATCACCTTCCGAAGTATTCTCCAATTGATTCATCTTCTTTCATCATCAGGTTCTCAAATTCTCTTCGTATGCCTTGTAACTTGACTGCCTTAACTTGGGAGTCTCCTTGAAACTCCATCTTCAGGATATCCCAAGTTTCTTTTGTTGTATTTGCAGAAGCCACACGAGAGAACAGATGATCTTGCACTTAGGGCCGGCAATTTATACATGAATACACGACAGGTACCTACACGATGTTAACAGGTAACAGGTAAGGCCTTAACAGGTTTATTGTACTAAACAGGTAGACACGAAACTACCAATTAATTTTTGTGTCTAAACAGGTAAAATACATGTTTACCTGTTAAGTACATGGTGAGATTTTTATAATTATATATATATATAGAGAGAGAGAGAGAGAGAGAGAGGATGGATCATGCGAGAAGTGATATTATAGCGAGAAGTGCGAGAAGTTAATCTCAACCATTGATTATCCCCTAGTTGTTCAAAGCATTAATTCCCCTAATTACTCCTAGATTATTCTTCATATTAAATCTTGTAGAAAGTTACAAATTTTATAAAATATAAATTGACTTTTATATAAAAAATCCTCTAGAATAATTTTAATAAAATATAACGAGAGAAAATTTTTTACATTCATGGTTTCATAAGATTTATTTGAATTTTCTTTTACGTACCTAAATATGAAAATAAATGTATATGTAGGTGAATTGTAATTACTTGATCACGAACACAAGTAACACAATAATCTACATATAGCTCATGTTTAATTATACAAATTGTTAATTATTTTTATTTTTATCGAAATGTAACTTGTATTACAAACATAACTAATATTCACCTACACAGATTGCTAGTTAATTTTATTTTCACCTACATATAAATAATATTCACCTACACTTAACTAATATTCACCTACACAGATTGCTAGTTAATTTTATTTTCACCTACATATAAATAATATTCACCTACACTTAACTCGTATTGCCTACTGATATACGTCTATTTATACATCTCGATTCCCTTGTAAAGTTATGTTTACTTAATGTTTTGAGTTCGGTTTGATTCATGTTTCGTTAATCTTTTATTATTTAAGGTCTTGAGTCAAGTTTATTTGATATTTATCGTGATTTTAATCTTTTGGTGTCTTGCATGTTAAATCCAATTCTTTCTATCATTTCATAATATGTTTGAGTTCGTTTTGCTCGTTAATGATTATATGATTACTTCACTAATGTTTTGTTATGTTTTCATATATGTGGTGGCTGGAGAAACAAGGGAAGAAAGTTCTAGAAGGTTCTAAGCGTTACTTGGAGTTTAAGGAAGATAATTATCAAGATTTAACAAGATTAAACAAGAAAAAAAAGAAAAAATCCGAAATCCCACCCCAGGAGGGCGCCGCGCCGCGCTAAGGCAGAAGGAAATATGCCTTCGCGAGGCGCCTAGGCCTTCTGGTCAGCCATCTTTGCAAGTCCAAGCCCGTTACTCGCTTATATAAACATCTCTTGCGAACCTAGCCGAGAAAAAGCATTCTTGGAGCCGATTTTCCAAGGGTTTGTGAACGTTTTGAGGCTAGGAATCAAGGAGGATCATCAAGCTTTCATCCGGGTGTTCAAGGATCAATCGCAAAGGGTTTTGTCGCTCTAATTTTTGTTCCTTGTTCATTATTTATCATGTCTTTCCTCTTTGTTTTTAATACTTGTTTAGTATTTTTTTTTAATAATGATGCTAGGCTAGACTTCATGTCTACCTAGGTTTGATGAACATGTTTGAGACTTGATTCTTGCTTTGGACTTATGATTTGATTATGGTTTGTTGATTTAATAGTAAAAGACTTGATTTTGCTTTCATGATGCATATGAATGTTTATTATCTTGATTGATTGTTAAGTATAGCTTCACATAGATCTTATATCTCTTGATTGTGTTCTTTAGATTTAGGGTTTATGTTTAATAATTACTTGGTGTTTTGATTAATGTGATTGAATGGGCCCATTAGATCATAGAAGCTAGTTGATAGTTGGTTAGGGTTTTGAATGTTCTGCTAAATTCCAATAGCTGTAAGGTGAGGGGTTGTTCATGTGTCTTGGTCAATCGCATGCTAGGATAGATAGTGACAATATTCTTGCTTAGTGTGTTGATCCTTGTTCATGATATCGTGATAAGATTATCAAGTTATCTAGGGTTTAGTGTTTCGTAAGATTGCTTGCTTTAGACACTATTAATTAACCCTATTTGATAACTTTTCGGAAATCAATTCAACTGATTGCTTAATAATCTAATAATTGTTCTTTGGGATTTCATTTGATTCAGTCAAGGGTCCTTTAGGGTTTGTTAGATGAATACGTTTAGAAATCAGTTTCCATAATCATGTTATTTGTCCATTGCTTGATGATTGTTGATGCATGGGATTCTTATCTAGGTAGATTCCTTCTCTGATTGGTTTCGATCTTGTGATTAATTGATTATTTCTCGTTTACTTGTTTATTTAATTTCTTAGTTAAATCTTAGTTTAAAAACCCCCCTTTAAACATTAATAATAAATAGTCGTGTCGTAAGTCGAGTCTAATTAGTTAATTAACGTAATTTATAGAGTCCTGTGGGTTCGATATTCCGGACTTACTTAGCTTTAGTACAATTGACCGGTTCACTTGTCGGTGTTTTGTGTAGTTGAGTCATAAGTCTAGTTTTTATTACTTGTTTAGTTTAGTTAATATTTAATTGACTGTTTCCACCACATCAAGTTTTTGGCGCCGTTGCCGGGGACTCTTGGCGATTGCGTTATTAGTTTTGATTGGACTTACATGCTATATACGTGCTATTGTGTTTTTGCTTTTGAGTTTTTATGGTTTTAGTTAATTAGCTTTTTACGTGTTTATTTTTATTTTATTATTATTGTGAGTCGTGGGTGTCTAATTGTCCGTGTCTTTTTCTTGTTTAGATTCTTGTAATTATGTGTGAAATTTGTAATGGACCTCACTTTACCATTAAATGTCCATATTATAGTAACCTTAATTAAGATACGTGTGGTGATCCTCATTTACACTATGATTATCCATACAAGGGTTCTCGCTTTATTTGTTATAGATGCGCTGGTTGTCATATGACTCGTGCATGTCCATATAATCGTACTAACCCTTGTGTGCAGCAACAGTCTTATCTTTCACAGGGGTCCTCATCATATTATATTGAACCAGATCAGGGATATCAATACAAACATGGGCAAGATTATGGTCAACATTCCGAGAGCAACCCCAACAGGGGTGACGAGGCGTATTTGAATAAGATCGAGGAGTTGTTGGCCCGACCATTGGAGAAAGATGCCCAATACCAATAAACATTAGCTGAACATGATGCTATACTAAGAAATCAAATATCTGTTTTTGCAGGTCTCCAAGATGCAGTTAAAGAACTCTCCAGAAAACTAACAAAGATGGAAGAAGAGTCAAAGCAGAAACACCAATGCGTGTACGAGTCAGATAGCGAATTTATTCGAGAAACCGAAGAGGAGAGTGTGCGGCTGGAGGAGCAGCCGACACCTGGTTATATGTATGATGCGGAAGGCAACTATTTGGGATACATGAATCCGTTGGGCAAGTTGTTCCCGACGTTTCCAGAAGAAGGGAAAGAGCCAATCATGGAATATGTAGATGAAGAAGAGGAGATCATCCCGGATACGGAGACACGAGTGGTTGATGAAGTCCCACCTCATGTTTCACAGGTATGTGTTACTAATTGTACTGTGTTTTGTAGTTACTCCGATGATGATTGTGACGAGGAGGAGTGGGCTGCATATCTGAGATCAATTATAGTGAAACCTGTGTTTGAGGAAGAGATAGAATTGGGAGAGTCACTCGAGCTAATGTTTGGTGTTGAGGATATGGTTAAGGTGGATAACGAGCTTAACGAGGAAGATGAATTTTTGAATCCGGAGTTGGATGGAATGTCGGATTATGAAGGGGGAGACACATTAGACGTTAATGAGGATGTTGCGTTTCTCGAGGCCCTACTTGTAGAGGACAGTGTAGATGAGGATGTAGTGTTAGAGGAAGAACACTATTGCCGACCCGTTGACTGTTTTTTGAATGCTTATCGGGAATTAAAACCACGGGAGAAGGTCGAGGATGATAGGTTACCTGAAAACCGAAGTTGCGTTTACTTTAGAGGATGGTCTACGGGAATGAAAAAAACTTTGCATGTCAAACACGACCAGTCTTCTAGATACTTACAACGCATTCGGCTCTTGCCAGGTAAGTTTAAATATAGGAGGTCTGACCCGTTACTGATTTTTAATTCTAAGTTAATATTTTGCGGTTCCATCATTGATATATTACTGTTTGATAAATTCCGGGTGGAACTAAACGGGTTAGATAGGGTCCAAATTAAGGAGAAACCTCCTGATTAAGTTCAAGTGTGGGGAGGCTTCACAGAGTTTGTATAATTTATCAAGTCACTAACGTAGTATTTTGTTGTTCTTCTTTGTTTTGGTGTTTTTGAGTTTTGCTAGGTAAAAGAGAAACTGAATGAGCTAGAGAGAAGATCCCCTAAGGAAGACTTTAATGAAAAAGACAAGTGTGGGGATGGAGCAGCCGAGCCGTATAATTTTATTTATTTATTTGCTGCTAATTATTCATGTGTTATTTGTCGGTTGATTGAAACACTTTAATTGCTTAATATCTATCGTTACGATAAGATACATTTTAGATATGGTTGTTTTGTTTTGCCGCTTACGTTCGTGAGAAAAGGAGTTACCATTTGCTGAGCACGTTCGTAGTTGGAGGGCATTCATGGAAGAAGACTTTGGCATCATATTTCATGCGCATATTACCAGCTAAGTCTTTTACATTATCTAGCATATTAAGTTTTTATTTTGTTTTTATTATTTAGAGTCTTAGTTTTTGTAGTCCGACTTTATTTTATTTTTGTTTTAAGTCGTCCTTATCCTTGCATCGAGGACAATGCAAAATTTAAGTGTAGGAATAGGATATTTGAGTCGTAGTTTAAATCGAGTTTAAATTTAAAAAAAGGAAAAAATAAATAAAAAAAATTTTGAAAAAAAAATGAAAAAATGTTTTAAAAATGTCCCTTGAATTTAGTTTTTTGCGTAAAAGTGAGAGATGATGATATTTATCGGGAAATCGGTTTTTCAAACTACTAATAATATGAGATAAATAAAAGAAAACGCACTTAACTTGGGATGTGTCGGTAGGCTCAGCCTTGAAAATGAAAGGGCAAATTTGATAAAATGGTTAAAACGGAAATCTTTTTAGGGTAAAGCGTTTTTTCCGTGGAAGATAAGTAATGAAAGATCGGGCCATACTCAAGCCTCAATTATTGGTATGAAAAAGTGGAAAAATTATAAGTTTAAAAAATCTGAATACGTTATCATATGATGCTTGGGTAGGTTTAACGTTAGAGTATGTCGTGTAGCCTGTGATATAAATCTTAAACTGCTAGTTTAGTGTTTTACACCTCATTGGCGTATGGTTTTATAACCTTAAATCCTGTATTGATGGGATGCTTCGAGTCCGGAGAACATGGGTCTGTATGCAATCTATTCATCTGGGTATTCACAATTCCTAAGTGGGGTTGTGGATATTTAAAATTAAGCCAAAAAGAGCAAACCCTTATAAGTCTATAAACATGATCACAAGAGTACAAAAGTACAAATTCACTACAGACTTGATCATCCACGCTGTTAGCCATGTGGGGTCTCCTTGCTCGCGTCTCATTACCATTAAGAAACGGACCACAAGGGACACGCTACATGTAAGCCCTACAGATGAAATTTTGCATACTCACCTATGGTGATGGATTTGGGGTATTGCTTGATAACGGGGGTATGTCATGTTGTGGGGAGCACTAGCTATGAATTAATTGAACCTTAATCATATCTAATGGCTGCTTGGTACACTTTGATGCTTAAGCTTAGGTGGATAAACAATACCCTTGATAGTCTTAACTATTCATGAAAAAAATAGAGCAACAAAAGTTTTAAATCTGCTAATTTTGAGGTTTAAGTCAAGTTGGGGTGGTCTGGTCCGGTAAAAGCTGAAAATAAGCGGGTCTTAATTGTGTAAACCACTGAGTAATATTATTGTCGGATCATATTTGTCCCGGTAAAGATTAAGGCATGGGTTTAAGTGGACAACAATATCGGTGATCGCGGTTTTTGCGTTCTTCTAAGCTTTAAAAATTAACCTATATGTTTGTAAGACTGTAGTTTTCCAATTCTGATCCAACAGCATTAGACTTTTTCAGGGACGAAAAAAGAGTAAATGTGGGGATATTTGATATACGTCTATTTATACATCTCGATTCCCTTTTAAAGTTATGTTTACTTAATGTTTTGAGTTCGGTTTGATTCATGTTTCGTTAATCTTTTATTATTTAAGGTCTTGAGTCAAGTTTATTTGATATTTATCGTGTTTTTAATCTTTTGGTGTCTTGCATGTTAAATCCAATTCTTTCTATCATTTCATAATATGTTTGAGTTCGTTTTGCTCGTTAATGATTATATGATTACTTCACTAATGTTTTGTTATGTTTTCATATATGTGGTGGCTTGGAGAAACAAGGGAAGCAAGTTCTAGAAGGTTCTAAGCGTTACTTGGAGTTTAAGGAAGATAATTATCAAGATTTAACAAGATTAAACAAGAAAAAAAGAAAAAATCCGAAATCCCACCCCAGAAGGGTGCCGCGCCGCGCTAAGGCAGAAGGCAATATGCCTTGGCGGGCCGCCTAGGCCTTCTGGTCAGCCATCTTTGCAAGTCCAAGCCCGTTACTCGCTTATATAAACATCTCTTGCGAACCTAGCCGAGAAAAAGCATTCTTGGAGCCGATTTTCCAAGGGTTTGTGAACGTTTTGAGGCTAGGAATCAAGGAGGATCATCAAGCTTTCATCCGAGTGTTCAAGGATCAATAACAAAGGGTTTTGTCGCTCTAATTTTTGTTCCTTGTTCATTATTTATCATGTCTTTCCTCTTTGTTTTTAATACTTGTTTAGTATTGTTTTTAATAATGATGCTAGGCTAGACTTCATGTCTACCTAGGTTTGATGAACATGTTTGAGACTTGATTCTTGCTTTGGACTTATGATTTGATTATGGTTTGTTGATTTAATAGTAAAAGACTTGATTTTGCTTTCATGATGCATATGAATGTTTATTATCTTGATTGATTGTTAAGTATAGCTTCACATATATCTTATATCTCTTGATTGTGTTCTTTAGATTTAGGGTTTATGTTTAATAATTACTTGGTGTTTTGATTAATGTGATTGAATG
>NW_027501880.1:0-45549 GCF_021521415.1 Bidens hawaiensis | reverse complement strand
CTCTTATAACTTTACATTTTGTATAAAATACTTAATAAACAACATTGTAATAAGGGGGTTGACCTACCTTATATGAAAATGTATATTAGTTTATACGAGTTCGACCTAATATTAATTCAACTTCATTTAGACTAAACATAAACTCATGAATTCTTATTTTAAAGTTTTTTTTAGGAAATGTTACCTTGTGTTTCTAATGTTATCATTTCATACTATGGTATTTAAATGCAAATGCATCCGTTATAATCAAATACAAATATTTATTTTTCACAAGTTTACAAAGACAAGGATCATGTGAAATAATTTCATAAAAATAGGTATCTGAAAGCCAAAGCTGGAAGAAAAGCTATCTTTCCATTAATAGAAACTAATTATTTTATTTCACTAGAGTCCAGAGACATAATATCTTTTCAAATATGAACTGACGTTTTAATTTACTTGGAATGATTACACGCTTCAATTTATTTGTACACTTCCTTACAATATTAAGTTTAAGGACGAAAACACCCTCAAAACCAAAATGCGAGATTGAATTAAAAGTATGGTTTAAAATGAGCCGAGCCACTCACAAGCTACTAGAGATATGCACATAAAAAAGTTCAATCGAGCCAAACTTAAACGAGCATATGCTCGAGCCTTAAAGAGATGTGTTATTCATATACCCTTTATAGGATGTACATAGAAGATAAAATGTGTATTAAAAGAGTGTACAAATATCAAAAAAGAACGTGTGAATATCCATTGCCTAAATATAAGACATTACTATCTGATGTTTATGATGTTAAAAAAGTAATATAATAATTTATATTAAATAATATATAAAGTTATAATGATATACACACACATAATTATAAATTACACATAAAACTAATAAATAATGGCTTGAAAAACTACTTACGAGTTAAGTTTGAGCTTTAGAAATAAAGATCCAAACAAGTCAAGTTCAAACTCAAACTTTATGTAAGTTAAAAAAGCTAAACTCGAGCCATGGTCGCGGCTCATTTACACCCCTATCAGGCATCAGCTATCCATAACAAGGGTTAAATAGTCAAAACACGATGAATAGAGAATTTTGGGGGCCAACAGTAGCATCTGCAACCAAAAGTACATGCTGTACTCACACAACCCTTGACTTCTTCTTCTTAACATCACATCTCTCTACTCCATTAATTGTTTCTCTCACTAGAGCATTATTAAAGATCTAGGGTTTTATAAGTTCTTCATTTTCCACTCTTTTCATCTTCTCATTTGCTCAGATCGGTTAACTTCTTAGTCTCTGGTACGTACGTAATTTCATGTATGTGTGTATATATATATAGTTGTAGTAGTGAATATATATGTTCTTCATTGTGTTCATAACTGTGTGATTTACACACACAAACACTCACACACACACACACACACATCTATATATATATGACTGATACACACATGATACTTAAACACTACAAACAAGAATCATAGAGTTTATTCTTTTAACAAAAAAAAAACTTATAAAATAAAGTTATAGGAAGATCTGTACGTACGAGCTAGACGAACATTATTCATCTATTTATATATAAATATGCATATGTATTTAGATCCTTGTAAACATGATTATAGCTTAAGGTTTTCAAGAAAACCAGATTTATAACATAAATATTACACTAAAACAGTATCAAGAATATTCTTGTTTAAGTGTTTAATTAAGTGTGTGTCGTATTATACCACACACTTAAAACACTCAAAACACACACTACTTACAAGCATAACTATAGTAAGCATTTTATTATAACTTTTGGTTTTCTAAATCTCAGACATTACTAGATTTTATAACTTTTGTACAAGTTATTTGTTTGTGTTTATAGTAAGTTTACATCGCATATTTTTTTAATTTTTTTATGGTAAGTTTTCACATATACATCCTATTTTTTATAGAATAAGTTTTTTTTTTATGTTTTTTTTATATATAGTTAATCATCTAGATGTGTTATTATGTGGCTTTTGCTGGATTCATAGCTTAATTAATATAAGTTACTCCATGGCTTTATAGCCTAGTGGCATCTTGGTGGTGGGATAAGGCTTAGGGACCATAACGTCCTGGGTTCGAATCCCACAAGGGGGTTTTCCCAAGATTTTTGGGTTTCCTCATGAATTGGTGGTTAGGCATTATTGCCTAGTGGAGATGGATATGATCGCGTGGTTCTGCTGGTGACACGATGATACTCCAGTGGTCCGTGAGTGATCATAATTTGCCGTTCAAAAAAAAAAATAATATAAGTTATTTGTTTGTGTTTTGTAATTTCTTTGCATATTAATTCTGTTATAACTTTTTATTTTTTGGTTTTTGTTCACAACATAGTCTGTGCCATGCATATATATTTTAAGATTTGAGATTATCTTACAATTTTTGTATATGATTATTATGACTATGGACAGAAAAACAAAAATGGAGCATTCAGACGAGAAAGCATCCAAGGAAGTACTTCCACCACCACCACCGTTGCCACTGGTGGTTCCACCAAAACATGTTTCTACTGGCTCAAACCGCAACCCGATGGCTAGACACATGACTGGCACCAAAGGCCGGAGGATCGAACTGGTCTCCAACCATTTTAATGTGAAACTGAACAAAACCACTGACCACTTCTATCAATACAGTGTATATATCTCTCTACTCCTATATTAACAACTATATACTGTAATTATGTTATGATTGGTTAGACATATCTTACTTGAAAGCTTTAATAAATGTTAGAAAATACCGAAATTTATATGATGTTGGCTCAAGAAAGGGGCCCAACCCTTAAAGGGGTGGTTAATAAGTTTCTTACGCCTTGTTTTTTAGTTTTTTAACCAAGGAAAGAAAAGGAAATGAGAGGGAAGGATAAGAAAGGGAAGAGAAGGGAATGAAATTTTTTTAATTAGGTGTGTTCTTGAGTTAAAAGGAAATTAGAGGAAAAGAATGATAACTATGTTTTAAGTTGGATGACAAGAAAAAGAAAATAACACTTTTACAATTTTATGCCCCATCCATAATGGATTTAAAAAAACAAACACACACTTTTAGTTGGGAAGTATGAGGTAAACCTTACCTTACCTAGTTTACCACTTTAAATAATTGAAGTATCACTTACAATAAAGTGACATTTTGTTTTTCTTGTTGAAGACTGTGGATTCATACTATAGGCATTGCAGTAGTGGTCAGTATGTGACTGAAGAAACGTGGATCGACTTACTAGTATACGATCAACTTTCCTCGGGTATGAGTGTGCTATATCACCGATGGTTTTTCGGAATATGAGTTCTTCCACCTACAAAACGAGCAGCACCGTGAACTTACCCCTCAGAAAATGACAGAGGGGTCCTCTTTGGGGTAACCCTCCGGTGTGAGAATAAGATATTGTAGGAGAAGATAATAATCTGAAAGTGAGTAAGGACTTAGAATATATTTTCTTGCTTACCTCCCCTTGTGGAGGTGGTGTGGTATTTATAGTATTAGGGTTTCCAATGATTGGCTCAGACCCAATTAGGGCCTTTTTGGCCTCCTCCTATTGCTTCGCGCCACGTGTCCTTAGGACACCTGGTGCTTTTTCATTGAATATTCTCTGACCAAGGTATTTCACCTGACCCATGTGCAATCACGTGGTAGCACATTGGCTTTGCTGAGTTGTCCACCCTTCATTGGCAGCTGTCAACATCAGCATATTCTTTATTCCTTAAAGGATACCTTCTGGAAGGTTGTCTGATGAGCACAATCATGGTTGTCCTTATCCTGACTTGGATAAGGACGTGGTTGATTATGTGCATTTGTGATATGCGCCTATCCTGGGGATGCGCGAGGTCTTCTCTTTATTCTCACGCGCAGATGTTTCATGCGCAGATGTGATATGCGCAAGCATATGTAATATGCGTGAGCATATGTGATATGCGCCACGCGCAGATGCGCCACGCGCAGATGTGATATGCGTGAGCATATATGATGCGTGAGCATATGTGACGTGAACATATGTGATATGCGTGAGCATATGTGATATGCGCCACGCGCATAGGTTTTGGCTTTGTGTCTTCATGACATCCTGATTTCAAGCCTCTTGTCTATATCTTGTGGGTTGACCCGCCCCGCTCGATGTTAAGGCGGGTGCATACCTCTTCAAGCCCCCCAGTCTAATGTGTGTCTTGTCTCGCGCGAGCGAGGTAAGATAGATATTAGACTTAATAGTTTGCTCTTTTAATAGGGTTTGTCTTTTCTTTTTCATTTCTCATATGTGCGTTGCGCGAAATTCTATCCTTTTTGGTTGAAATGAATCGTCCATGTACGTGGTTGGTTGGTGCTGACATGCGTCAGAGATGGAGACGTTATGTGTCAGACTTTTCGTGTGCTCGAGGTGCTACAGTGGCCTTTCATGTCTCCTCATACAGTGTCAGGAACACGTGTCGCGCTCATGTTGGCCTGCACCTGCGACTGGGGGCGCGTGAGCGTAACTCTGATCATTACCTGTTTCTTTCTCTCTCCTGGGCCTATAAAAGCAAGCCTTTTGAGTGGTTTTTTCTTCATCTTCATTGTTATTTTCAGAGCTCTTTCTCCTTCAATTTTCATTCCGATTAAGAGCCTTTATCTTTTGCTTCCAGATTTCCGTGCTTAAAGTAACCCTACTGTTTGATTCACAATTGTATGTCTGATAACTCAGACACCACAATTTCCCCCAGCAAACGCCGTGTAAAATCGCTAGTTATGTCCACTTTGAAGAAGACCGGCAAGGGGTAAACGGGCTGCCGAGGCCTCGTCGGAGGAGGTGGGGAAGAACAAAACGGTGAAGAGATGGGATGAGATTCCCTGCAAATTGAAACAGTCTGACTTCGATAATCTCGTCGCCTCTCAGGGTTTTCTCCCTGAGTACAGCTGTCTGCTCCCGGCGACCGGGCAAACGGCGGCAGATCCGCCCACCGGCTATATCTCTTTATACTCTCACTTTTTCACTCACTGTAACCTTCGTCTTCCGATGACAAGGTTTATAGGTGCGCTCCTTCAGTTTTATGGGATTCACATATCCCAAGTCCATCCTTGTGGACTAGTGCGCATGACTCATTTTGAGTTCATGTGCAAAGCTCAGCGCGAGGAGCCCACCCCTCGGCGCTTTCAATATTTTTACAAGCCAAAAATCCAAGATTCTTGGTTCTCATTCACACCGCGCAGTCAGAAGGTTAAGTGCTGCACTGTTTCCTTCAAAAGCCTTCATGACTGGACTGAAAATTTTTTTTATATTAAGGCTGGTGTGATTCCCATCCGCATGACCATGCGCGCGATCACTTCTGCGCCCGCGGATGAGAATGTTCTTAAGAACCCAACGGGCACATGGGTTCACAAGTTATCTGCTGAACCATCCCCCCGACAAGAATATTTGCGAGGAGGCGCTGGTGGGGGTTGGTATGAGCAAGAGGTGGACCAACAGCGCGACTGAGCCTGTCATCCATGTTGATGGCTTAGGTGAGTTATTTGCTCATTGCATTATTTTCTGCGCGAATATAATTCGTTTTGCTGATATCATTTGTCTTGTTTTATGCAGTAAGCAAGGAATACGTCTACGCCGCCTATGACGAGCATATGGAGGGTGGCTCTGTCGCGCTGAGCGCTGGGGAAGTTGCTTTCCCCGATCGCTTCGATGATATGTTCATCCCTATCGATTTAGAATTTTGCTTTGACAGCGATGCGCCTGGTAAGCCTTTGTACTTATGCTTAGGCCTTTAGAATACCAAATTTGGTTAACATTTCTGTTGCACGTATTGTAGATGCGCTCGAGAATTATGAGTTGGAGCTTGCGGAAGAGGATGTGGATGAAGAAGCTGAGGCGCCACAACTCAAGCGCAAAGCTAAAGGCAAAACTGGCGCAGGGGCCAGTAAAAAACAGAAGAAAAATGATGCCCCTGTTGCCCAGGATCCTCCTACCCAAGCGAAGGGACTTGAGAAAACCAAGGGATTTACCTCCAAGTTTTCCTCGTCCTCTTGCCTCGAGGTGTGGGCAATCCTCCCGTCCACACGAGGTATGATGCTGCCACCACATCTCTTCGCGCGGCGGACAAGGGAAGCGGCGCTGCGCCTGCTGTTTCATCTTCTCCAACAGGTATACTTTGTTTATATTTTGTGGTTTTATGAGCGTGATTCCGATAGAGTTATGAATGAAGCTTTGTTCACTCAAATGTTTGTAGAGTCGGCGACTTTGGTGGCTCAACCTCAGGCGCGGCAAAGTACCGAGGCTGCGCCGAAGGTTGCTTTGAAGTCCCCTGCTTTACCCTTGAAAAGGGGGAAAATGGACTTCATGGCGATGCTCAATTTGCGGACGGCGGTGCGCCAAGGTATTTATTGCGCTTTGATTTTCTGATTTTTTTCCTGTAGTTCAAGTTATGAATCATTTCTCCTTGTTGGTTTTTCATATGAATTATAGCTGGCACACAAGCTGCTGGTGGTACTGCTGGCGCCCGGCACTATTAGTTCTGCTCCTGCTCCAACAAGCACTGAATCTCCTCTCATTGGGATCACTAAGAAGGAGGAGACTATTTTACGCGCTGATCTAACGGCGTCAAGACCTCCCTCACCTCCTCCTGCGCGCAGCCCTCCTCGTGAGACTGTTTTTGATTTTTCCAAGTCGCAGGAGAAAAGACCTGTTACAGGGGATGATGAGGAGGTCAATTTTGAAGATTCCGATGGTGGCCGCGCAAGCCCTATAGCGCCACGAGATTTCGTGGCGCAGCCTTCTTCTCGTGGGGCAGGCAGGAGCTCACCAGCTGGTGCTGACCTTTCTGCCGGTTCTC
This sequence comes from Bidens hawaiensis, assembly GCF_021521415.1. NCBI lineage: Eukaryota > Viridiplantae > Streptophyta > Magnoliopsida > Asterales > Asteraceae > Bidens > Bidens hawaiensis. The sequence continues at coordinate 38,760 of NW_027501880.1, read as the reverse complement.
CGCAGGTATAAGTTTGTTTTGCTCCGCTGTGCGGACTTCCAAATTAGTGTCTAGATAACTAAAACGTTTCTTTTGCGTTGCTTTGTGTTTGCAGGAAGCCGATCACATATACCGCCCGAGCTGGAATATTACTGAAGATAGCTCATTTCAATCCATGGGCGTGTGTGAAGACTTCTGGGCTCACTCTGTTCCTCCGGCTGAAAGGAGGTTTCAAGAGGACCGCTCGCGTGGACTTGCTCAACGACCACCTTTTTGCTGGGTCTGCGTTCTTTGCTGCCTCCCAAGAGCTTCGCAATGATTATATAAAAGTGCGTGATGCCCTTGTGGAGGCTAAGCAAGAGGCTAAGATTTCTGCTTGGAATCTTTCTGATGCTCGAGAGAGAGCTGAGAAACTCCAAGCAGAACTTAGCGAGAACCGAGCAAGTGCCAACGCTGCCTTTGTGAAGCGCGGGCATGAGCTGCAGGCTGCGCGGGAGAAGCTGCAGGCGGCAGAAGCGGATGCGGCCAAGTACGCGCTTCGAGCGCGTGACTTGGAGTTGGAGGCAGAGGCGCGTGATCAAACTCTTGCGCAGGCTAACACTGACAAATCTTTATTAGAGAGTGAGGTTGCGCGCCTGAAGAAAGAGCTCGATGCTGCGCGAGTAGAAAAGAATGAAGCCTTGGCGGCAGCAGCGTCTGACAGAGAGGAGCTCGATGCTGCGCGAGCAGAAAAGAACGAAGCCTTGGCGGCAGCAGCGTCTGACAGAGAAGAGCTAAAACAAGCCAAGGAAACTGTTGAGTTGTTTAAACTCTCAGATTCCTGCTCTTGAGACGTCTGTTTCTTCCCTCGCGCAGGATCATCAATGGCTAGTTTCACGGGGTGTGACTCGTTGCGCTTATGCGATGAAATACTCAGACGAGTTTCAGACCCTTGTGATGGATTGCAATGCGGCGTCGCGCTTGGTGGGTCGAGCTGAAGGGTTTAAGGATGGCTATGAATATGGCATGCTGAAGAAGAATCCATCCGACTACCCTTATCAGCTCGACGTTGTCTGCGCTGACATGGCCGAGGTGGGGGAGAAGTACTTGAATACTCCAATTCCCATCATTGAGCAGGTATTTTAACCTTAATGAGTTTACCTGACTTATTTTCCTAATCTTTTGTACTCATACTTTTCCTTGTGACTTGCAGATAGCCGCGCTTGCTGACCAGCCCGATCTTGGCGCGCTAAAGAAATTACTTGACGAATGTGAAGGGACTGGTGGCAGCGATGATGGCGCAGGCAATGCTGCCTCTGCTAGCGCCTCTGGCGTGGCCAAAGGACCTACTCCTGACACTATCATGATAGAAGACGACTCCATTCAAGACGAACAGCTTGATTATGGTAAGTTTGGAGATGACGAGGAGCGGGCTGCGCTAGATGCTAAGGGAGGAGGTAATGATGAGGACGATGAAGAGGCTGATGTTGAATAGAGACTTGAAAAGCCCTTCATGTTTTTTTTTTTTTGTTTGTAGTTTTTATCTCATCATTTTGTAAATTTGTAAACTTCTATGTTTTGGAATGAAATTTTGTTTTTCCCTTATTCGCATCTTGCGCATTCCCAATTCATCTCTTTATATTGCATGTTTGTGCTCGTTGAATATAAGGTATGCTTACACATTGAAACTTGGACAAGGCTGTAAGGAAATTATTTTATTTAATCCTTAACAATTGTCACATTTCAAGTTATTTTGCAATATTCTGAATATGCTGACACGTGCCTTGGCACTTCATTATTTCTCCTTTGCGCGACGTTATCGCGCATTTATTATAGGGAATTATGAAGACGCACACATCACAATTGAAGGGCAGGTGTTCCCGCAAGTAACGAAGTTCAAGTATTTAGGATCATTTGTACAGAGCGATGGGGAATTAGACAGTGATGTGACCCACCGAGTTCAGGTAGGATGGTGTAGATGGAAAGCAGCCACAGGTATATTATGCGACAAGAGTTTCCCGACTAATCTGAAGGGAAAATTCTATAGGGTGGCAGTTAGACCTGCAATGCTATATGGAACAGATTGTTGGGCCATCAAGAAGGCACAAGTGCGGAAGATGGAGGTAGCAGAAATGAGAATGCTACGTTGGATGTGTGGGCACACAAGGCTAGACAGAATAAGAAACGTTGTGCTTCGCGAGAGATTTGGGGTGGCGAACATAGCAGACAAGATAAGAGAGTGGAGATTGAGATGGTTTGGACATGTAAAGAGAAGACAGACGACGAATCCTGTTAGATCCGTAGAAAACATTACTATAGAGGGGAGGAGGGGTAGAGGACGACCGAAATTGACTTGGGATGAGAGGATTAGGCATGATTTGATAGACCTAAACCTCTCTGAGGACATGGTTGAGGATAGGAATTCGTGGAGAAGTAGAATTAAAGTTAAGGATTTTTAGAGAGAATTGAATACCTTAGGGCTTAGACTTAACTTATTTAGGTCACATACCATAATGGTATTTCCCTTACATACTTTATTATTATTATTATTAGCTTTTATATTGCGGTTAAACTGTGACCTTTTTATTAATATTATTATAATTAGTAGTAGTTTTTTATATAACTGTTAAACTTTGATTTCCTTTTTTTGCTTCATACACATGTTCTTAGAGCCGAGGGTCTCTCTGGAAGCCACCTCTTTATTCCTTTGGATAGAGGTACGGTGTGCCTACATCCCACCCTCCCCAGACCCTACCTATAGCTCTGCTGTCGGTGGGATTTTACTGGGTATGATTGATTGATTGATTGATTGATTGATTGATTTTTTAGCCTTTACGTGTCAGTATGTGTTACTCTGATCCATTATAATCCCATGCGCGACCTCGACCTGAGACCTTAACAACTATGTTTTGGCATGTGCTTTGCCTTAGTTGTGCTTAGGTACTTTTATGGTCTAGCTGCGCAGCATGTAGGGTGGATATTGTGAGTAATTTGAGCTAAGGCTCATATTATTGGGCTAAGGCCCCGACGTTTTAGAGTTAAAACTCGTTAACGCGTTTGAGCTTGAAGCTCGCGCATGTATGTTTTACTTCGTTTTATTTTGATGTCAATACAATGTTGTCATATTGCTCAAAATTAATAAAGGGAAGTGTGAAACATGTATGCAAAAGGTAATAGAACACACATTAAGAGAAAATAGCGCGCATCATTATTCATAATGGCTTAAAAAGCCTTGATTACAAACTTGACAACTTTTACATGAAACATTTTCTAAGCTGTGCTGCGTTCCATGTGCGCGGGATCTTCTTTCCATTCAAATCTTTTAAAGCGTATGCGCCTTTTCCCAATTCTTCCGAGACTTGATAAGGTCCCTCCCAGTTGGGAGACATCTTTCCCGGGGGTATTGCACGACTAGCTTCATTGTTCCGAAGGACAAAATCATTCTTCTTGAAGTGGCATTCTTTCACGCGCTGATTGTAATATTTTTCTAGTTTTTTCTTGTATTTGGCTTCACTGATGATAGCCGCCTCTCTGCGCCCTTCAAGTAAGTTGAGATCCAACCTCCTTTCTTGCTCGTTGTCTTTTTTACTCATCATGAGCACTCTATAGGATGGGCATCCAATCTCTGCTGGAATCATAGCCTCCGTTCCATAGGTTAGGCTGAACGGGGACTCGCCATTGCTGGTTTTGCTTAATGTCCTGTGCGCCCACAGGACATTAGGTAACTCCTCGACCCATGCATGGGATTCTCCCTCCAACCTTTTCTTCAACCCATTCAGCAAGCTTTGGTTCGCGCGCTCCACTTGGCCATTCCCTTGAGGGTGGTATACTGAAGTGAAGACTTGGTTGATGCGCAATTCCTTGAGCCAACTGGATATCTTCCTGTCAGTGAATTGTTTGCCATTGTCGCTCACAATTTCCATGGGCAGGCCAAAACGGCATATGATGTGGCTCCAAATAAATTGCTTCATTGCCTCTGCTGTGATTTTTGCTAGTGGCTTGGCTTCAACCCATTTTGTGAAGTAGTCTACTGTCACTACCAAAAACTTTACTCGCCCCGGCGCTTGTGGTAAGGGACCCACAATATCGATTGCCCACTTGTGGAAAGGCCATGCAGAGGTCACCGGAATCAAGTTGTTCTTTGGCCGCATGGTGTTTGGCGCATAGCTCTGACACGATTTGCATTTTTGGATCTCTTTTAACGCGTCCAAGTACATGCCTGGCCAATAGTAACCTGCGTTCATTGCCTTGGCAACCACCATGCGCGGGCCAGCATGTATTCCACAGATTCCTTCGTGTATCTCTCTGATCACATAGCTTGCTTCCTCAGCATCCAGGCATTTCATGAGCGGTCCAAGATAAGAGCGTCGATATAACGTACCATCAAGCAGTTCGTAGTTCTGCGACTTGTGTCTTATCTTCCTCGCCTGTGCGCGATCGTCCGGTACCTTTCCCTCCTTCAAGAATTCCATTATTGGAGTTATCCATGATGAAGGTGTTGTATGAATTACAAGGACAGACTTCGCTCCCACCGACGGGTTGCTCATTACTTCCACCCTGACATCTTTGCCAAAGTGATCGAAGCTGGTTGATGCCATCTTGCTCAGCGCGTCGGCAGACTTATTTTCACTGCGCGGAATGTGTATGATTCTGAAGAAGTCAAATTGCTCGATGAGTTTCTTCGCCTGCTCTAAATACAGAGGCATAGTGTTCTCCTTGTCATCATAAAGGCCATTGACCTGCGCTGCTACCAAGTATGAATCGACATGAGCCTCTAGCTTTTTAATTCCGAACTTGTGCGCGATGCGCAAACCAGCCAGCAGGGCTTCATACTCAGCTTCATTGTTGGTGCTCTTGAAATCCAACCTGATTGCGTAAGTATACTCATGATTTTCTGGATCCACCAGTTTGAGGCCTGCGCCGGACCCTTCGTTGTTTGAAGCTCCATCAGTGAATAATCTCCAAACATTTTCTTCATTATTGGCTTGCGGAGGGTCTACTTCGCGCTGAGCCTCTTCGATTTTTTCTTCAGGGATTTCTGTAATGAAATCAGCTAAGACTTGTCCCTTGATTGCTGGACGAGGTCTGTAGGTGATCGTGTGCTCCCCTAATTCCAGCGCCCATTTTGTCAGCCTTCCTGAGAGCGCGGGACGTCGCAAGACTTGCTGGATGTTGTAATCAGTCAGGACTTCAATGGGATGACCATTGAAATATCTGTGAAGCTTGCGCGACGCATGTGTTAGTGATAAAACTAACTTTTCTATGATGGTGTAGCGCGTCTCAGGATCTGTCAGCACCCGACTTACATAATAGATTGGTGTTTGGATTCCTTTGCGATCCACCAATAATACTGCGCCAATGGCGCGCTCTCCTGCTGACAGGTACAACGTTAAAGTTTCACCAGGAAGTGGAGCTGTGAGCGCAGGCAGATTTATCAGACATTCTTTTATCTCATTGAAAGCTTGCTCGGCCTCAGGCGTCCACTTGAATTGGCTTTTCTTCAAGCAATTTCTCACTGTGTTAAAGAATGGGGTAGATTTGCTTGCATGGTTTGCTAGGAACCTGTTAATTGATACCAATCTGCCATTCAACTTTTGAACTTCCTTCATGGTGGATGGTGAGGGCATGTCAAGGATAGCCTCCACCTTCTCTGGGTTCACCTTAAAACCATCCTTGGTGACCATTACACCGAGAAATTTCCCTTCTTCTACGCCGAATGTGCATTTGCTCGGGTTGAGCTTCATGTTTACTTCCTTTAGGCGCCAAAGGATTTCTTCGATGTCTTTGAGCATTTGTTTTTCCTCCCTGCTTTTAATCACCAAATCATCCACGTAGACTTCTAGGTTTCTTCCAATTTGCTCGTTGAAAACCGCATCCATGAGTCTTTGGTAAGTGGCTCCTGCATTCTTCAAACCAAAGGGCATTTTTGTGTAACAGAAAACACCCTTGTCAGTTCTGAAAGCAGTCTTGTCCTCATCTTGTGGTGCCATTTGATTTGGTGATAGCCCTTATAGGCATCCAGGAAACATTTGAGCTTAAATGGCGCCACAGAGTCCACCTTCGCGTCAATGTTTGGGAGGGGGTAACAATCTTTTGGACACGCTTTGTTGAGGACCTTGAAATCAATGCACATTCTCCATGACCCATTGCTCTTCTTTACCATCACAGGATTGGCTACCCATGTTTGGTATCGTATTGGGCGGATGATATTTGCGCGCAGTAGATCTTCTACTTGCTCATTCATGGCCTTTGCCTTCTCATCTCCCATGACTCTTTTCTTTTGAGCAATTGGATCTACAGACTTGAATGTGTTGAGAGAGTGCTGTGCCAGGTCTCGCGGAACCCCAGTCATATCAGAATGTTGCCACGCGAAGACCGATGTATACGCTGTGAGCAATCTTTTCATTCTCACCCTTGTGTCATCTGATATCGTAGCTCCAATTGTGATTGTTTGTTCTGGGAATTTTGGGTTGAGAATCCATTCCTCTGGCGCGTTGTTTGCCATTGGAAGCTTCATTCTCCCTTCTCGCGGTATACTTGTTACTGCGCACAAATGATCTTGGTATACAAATGTTACTCCTGTTGGTGTTGGGAACCCCAACGCGCCGTGCGCTGGTGACGGTATGGCGTTGAATTGGGCAATCGTTCCTCTACCCAAGATCATATTATGGCATGAAGTGGTGGGCAAGACCAAGAAGTTGACAATTTCAGCTTGCTTGTGTTTCTCATCCCCCATAGTTAGTTCGAATTGTATCTGACCTAGGGGGTGAATAATTTCGTTTGAGACACCCGAGATTGGTGCATTCACAATTTCGAGCCTTGCTTGGTCTGCTGGATCCAACTTCCTGAAACATTGCTCATACATGATGTCTAATTCACTGCCGGTGTCCACCAGGACTTTTGACACCTCATAATGAGCGATGTGTGCAGTGATGACTAGAGGACTGCTGATAGACGGGCCTCCTCTGATTCTTGGGAAGATTACTTGTTGCTCGCGCCAATCCCCTTGGACTTGCGCGCTTCTGTTCCTCGATTTTTGCCCTTGCCTTCCTCCTTCAGCTACACAGATTCTTTTGAATTTTTTACTGGCTGAGGCTCCGTCTGGTTGTTCATTCTCTGGTCTTGGGTTTTTCACCAGGTGAGCCAACTTGCCTGATTTCACATCTCTTTCAATCGCATCCTTCAAATGGTGGCATGCATCGGTGTTGTGCCCTGTGGACTTGTGAAACTCACAATACTTGCCACTGTTTGGTGGTCCCTTATGGAGTAATGGCTTGGGGCTTTTAAACTGGACATTCTCTGTGCTTAACACTTGCGAAGGCGTTTTGGTGAGGGGAGTCTATATTCTTGGTAGAGGTCTGTTAGGCTCTTTGCCGCCTTCCCTCTTGTCACCTTCTCCGCGATTACGAATGTCTTTTTGGGGCTGGGGTGAACTTTGTTGCGCTTGCTTTTCTGCTGGAGAATAACTGGTTTGTTGCAACCTGGACCATACGGAGTTTTGTTTGCCCCTCCTTTCATTGTTGCGTGGTGCTTCTGTTTGATGCCCTCTATCTCTTGCTCTGTCTTGGGCAATTTGTTTTTCATTTCGCGCGAAGACCCGCGATGCTTCCATAAGCTTAGCCCAAGTGGTTGGCATGCCATATCTGCTCACGAGAGCTCTGCAGAGTTGATCACTGCGCGCACCTTGTATAAAGGCCACGCGCAAGAGTTGTTCAGTGATACCTCCAATTGCAAGAGATTCCTGATTGAAACGAGTTATGTAGTCTTCAATGGTTTCATCATTCCTGCGCACGCAGTGCATGATGTCATCGGGGTCGCGCGTGTGTCTGCGCTGCTATACAAAGTGAGCCTGGAACTTCTCCAATAGCTCTTCGAACCCATCGATTTGTCCTGTCGGCAAGCTTTCGAACCAGACACGCGCTGCGCCCGTGAGGCAGCGAGCAAACATGTGACACCATGTTGGCATCGTCCAGCTTTCTAGGTTTCCAGTGTTGTAAAAACCTTGTAAGAAATCATCTGGATCTGTTGTACCATCGTACTTGCCTAGACCACTTGGCATCTTGGTTTTGTGTTGAATGGGAGCCTTCGCAATGCGCTCAGTGAATTTTGAATGCTTCACCAAGATGGCTGGCCTATATGGTGTGGTGACGTCCACTTGCCCTTTCGCTTGTGGGTTGTACGGTGTGTATAGATCCATATCAACTTTGGCTCCAGGCGCTATGTTCATGTGCGCGCGAAGCTGTGAACCTCCTGCATGAGTATCATGCGTCTTCCTCATGCTGTGCACCTCTTCCTCATCACTAACATCAACGTGTTCGGTGTGAACAGAGTGACCATCTTCCGGCGCGCGCGCCCCTTTTGTTGTTCCCTGAATGGTTTGTTTATCAAATGCGAGCCTTTGTGTTAAGTCGGCTAACTTTTTGTGTTTGACCAGCTCATTGTATTTGTCCATTAAACGCCGTTGTTCGTTTATGAGCCATTCTTTAGGGTCATTGGTTTCAACTTCCGGACCCATTGGTCCATTTTGTTTTGCACCAGTCAGATTTTGGAATGTGAGATCGTCTGGAGGAGTTTCAGTCTGGCTATGAGGTGTTGTGATGAAGGGATGGTTACTGGTGGTGCGCGCAGTATCACGCGGCGCCCTCAGAAACTGATGTCCCTCATTAACATCCTCAATCTCATTATCCTCCAGAACTTGATCGCTGTTTCGAACACCGGAAACCATGGTGAAGATTTTCAGAGAGAAATGATGAGATAGTGGTTTTGTTGCCGTTGTAACAGGGGATGGTGCCAATGAAGAAACGTGGATCGACTTACTAGTATACGATCAACTTTCCTCAGGTATGAGTGTGCTATATCACCGATGGTTTTCCGGAATATGAGTTCTTCCACCTACAAAACGAGCAGCACTGTGAACTTACCCCTCAGAAAGGGACAGAGGGGTCCTCTTTGGGGTAACCCTCCGGTGTGAGAATAAGATATTGTAGGAGAAGATAATAATCTGAAAGTGAGTAAGGACTTAGAATATATTTTCTTGCTTACCTCCCCTTGTGGAGGTGGTGTGGTATTTATAGTATTAGGGTTTCCAATGATTGGGCTCAGACCCAATTAGGGCCTTTTTGGCCTCGTCCTATTGCTTCGCGCCACGTGTCCTTAGGACACCTGGTGCTTTTTCATTGAATATTCTCTGACCAAGGTATTTCACCTGACCCATGTGCAATCACGTGGTAGCACATGGGCTTTGCTGAGTTGTCCACCCTTCATTGGCAGCTGTCAACATCAGCATATTCTTTATTCCTTAAAGGATACCTTCTGGAAGGTTGTCTGATGAGCACAATCATGGTTGTCCTTATCCTGACTTGGATAAGGACGTGGTTGATTATGTGCATGTGTGATATGCGCCTATCCTGGGGATGCGCGAGGTCTTCTCTTTATTCTCACGCGCAGATGTTTCATGCGCAGATGTGATATGCGCAAGCATATGTAATATGCGTGAGCATATGTGATATACGCCACGCGCAGATGCGTCACGCGCAGATGTGATATGCGTGAGCATATATGATGCGTGAGCATATGTGACGTGAACATATGTGATATGCGTGAGCATATGTGATATGCGCCACGCGCATAGGTTTTGGCTTTGTGTCTTCATGACATCCTGATTTCAAGCCTCTTGTCTATATCTTGTGGGTTGACCCGCCCCGCTCGATGTTAAGGCGGGTGCATACCTCTTCAGTGACAAAAATGTGCATTCCATTATTATGTATAAGTGCTTTAGATGATCTTGTATGTACTTGGGAGGAAATTCCCTAGGACGAGTGCAGGTATTCTCACGCATACAATAAATAAACAAAAGCAAATTTAGATTAATAACATGTTATTCTTCGTCATCAATAGAGCAAATAAGAATATTGTGCTGGCTGTGACACGACATAGTGGACATCTTGCTTTCTTTGAGGGTCTTTCTGGATCTACTTTATGGTAAGTCGAAGTTTGATTGTATCAGAATGTTGCTTATTTTTATAATTAGTGGGTAATATTGTAATTAGGTGTTGTTATCCTTAGTAATCAGCCCAAAAATGGGAGGATAACTTATTAGAAAAATACATCAATTTAATCCCTCCTAACTCCTCCTACTCCTTTCCTTTCCATCCTAAAAAAAACTCAAGAACACCCATTTTTTAACTATCCTTAGTTTTCCTTTCCTTTCCCTCCTTTAAAAAAACTCAAGAACAGGGCGTTAATGACAAAGTTAGGGTTATTATGATTTCATGTTAGCTAAATTTGAGTTAGTGTCATAAAGAAACATGAGTTATATATGTGTTAAAGAGGTTCTTAAGTTATATTTTCTTTAAGTATATATAACTGCGAGTTATTACGTGTTACGGACTGAAACCATTGTTAGGTATGAGACTTGTCCCATATTGGTTGTATGGGCAACTGATGTGGGGTTTATAAGCCAAATGGGTTCCCTCACCTATCAGACTAGTCTTTTGGGTTGAGTTCTTCTGTTTGGCTTGTAACATTGGTATCAGAGCCAACCTCGGAGTGGTGGCCCACGGAGTGGTGGCCTAGAGGAAGCCAGCCGTGACCAACGAGGGCTCGGAGTGGTTGCTTGGAGTGAGCCAGCCGTGACCAACATGGCCGTGACCAACGAGGACGCTGGCCCTTAAGGAGGGTGCATTGTTACGGACTGAAACCATTGCAAGGTATGAGACTTGTCCCACATCGGTTGTATGGGCAACTGATGTGGGGTTTATAAGCCAAATGGTTTCCCTCACCTATTAGACTAGTCTTTTGGGTTGAGTTCTTCTGTTTGGCTTGTAACATTGCGTGTAACAAATGTTTTTGACTTGTATTTTCTATAAGTAATATAGTTGGGAGTTATCACCAATATTTCGTGTTTTGTGTGAAATTTCGTTGTGCATTTTTACCAATTCATTCTTGATATGAAACTTGTTGGTATAGAAAGCTGGCCTGTATTGTTGAATATTGTGGAAATCCTAATAGCATGTTTCTCTTATATATTATCATTGGTATAAATAGAGTACATGAGCATATAAATTATTTAAAATAAAAACTGTGTACAATGATATAATATCACACTGGAAATATAAACTAACATGTTGGTATATATGATGATTTAGGTGGCATTATTCTATGAAGATGGTAATCCTGTGGAGGCCAAAGGTATTGGCAGACGAGTACTTGACGCGGTTTACACTTTCCACAACGCAGAGATGGGCAGTAAAGAATTCGCGTACGATGGCGAAAGGACTCTGTTTACTGTGGGCCCGTTGCCCGGGACTCAGCTTGAGTTTCCTGTTGTGTTGGAGAATTTGTCTTCAAACAGGTACACAGTTTTTTAATGTAATTTTTTTATTACTTTAAGAATCTTGTTGCTAATGTTTTGAGTGTTGTTTTGTATAGAACTGTACGTGGTGGCAGCCCAAGTGAAAAGGACACCAAGAGATCAAGGCGTCCGCCTCAATCCAAGTCGTATACTGTGAGGATCAGTTATGCTACCAAGATCCCGATCCAAGCCATTTTTAATGCGCTTCGTGGACAAGAATCCGACCAGTTCTATGAAGCTGTTCGGGTTCTAGATGTGATGCTTAGACAGCATGCTGCAAAACAGTAAGCATATATACTTAAAAACTATTTTACAGTGTTTCCATATTATTAATTATCAATTTGAATTATATCATGCTCATATGCATGTTTTATTGTTTATGCAGAGGTTGTCTTCTTGTCAGGCAGTCTTTCTTTCACAATGATCCAAGAAACGCGATAAGCATTGGAGGCGGTGTTGTGGGATGCAGAGGCTTTCATTCCAGCTTTCGGGCCACTCAAGCCGGTTTGACTTTGAACATGGGTAGTTAACACTCGACACACCATATAATTTATTTTATTTTTTTTCAAAATGTTGTATATTAATGTTGTTAACAATTATTAATGTATTTGCAGATGTCTCAACAACCATGATACTCAAGCCCGGAAAGGTTGTCGATTTTCTTTTAGAAAATCAAAATGTTAAAACCATAAGGGAGATAGACTGGGTCAAGGTACTAGTCTGTTATGTTCTGTTTGATATCTATTTTTTTGTATAATACTTATTAGAATGAAGATTTGCTCATATGTTTATAAAAATAATAGGCGAAAAGGATGTTAAGGAATCTTCGTGTCAAGACGTTTCCCTCTAACATCGAGTATAAAATCATCGGGTTGAGTGAGAAGCGTTGCAGACAACAGGCGTAAGTCCTAGCATTAATATTACTATTGTTGTTATTATTATTATTCTACATGAACAAAATTAATATTATGTAACAAAATAATTGTTTTTGTAGGTTTTTCATGAAGCAAAGGAATGCTGATAGTCCTAGTGAACCCGTAGAGATCACGGTCTCTGACTACTATGCCGAGTACCGTAATCATCAGCTCACAGTATCTCATGATTATCCATGTCTAGATGTCGGGAAACCAAAACGTCCCGTTTACATACCACTCGAGGTAACAAGTATTCACATTCCAAGTTAATATTAACTTTATTGTTAACATTGTATTGATGTTTCTGCATTGGTTATATGCAGCTCTGTGAACTGATCTCTCTGCAACGCTACACAAAGGCGTTATCAAATCTGCAAAGAGCTAAACTTGTTGAGCAGTCCAGACAGAAGCCGCAAGATAGGATGAACTCTTTAAAACATGTAAGCTAACTAAACTTGTTTAATTAATAATAATAATATATGATTATATTCACATAATGTGTGCATATTTTGTTGTTTTAGGAGATGAAGAGAACCAATTATGGTGCTGATCCTTTGATCAACTCAACCGGCATCACAATCGACAACTCCTTTATCCAGATCGAGGGACGAGTATTGGAACCTCCAAAACTCAAGTTTGGAAATGGTGTGGACATGTTTCCTCGTGATGGCCGATGGAACTTCAACAACAAAGTAAGTAATATCTTAAACTTAGTTTATAGTTTTTAAATGATTAAAAAGTTCAAATTTGTTAATAAGAGGTTCATATATTGAGTGCAGACACTTGTTGAGCCAAAACAGGTCAAGCATTGGGCGGTCGTGAACTTTTCTGCACGCTGCGACACTGATAGCCTACGCAGAGACCTCGTCCGGTGCTGTAAAGTCAAAGGGATGGTGAGTTGACTTTTCTTATTTACTTTGTGAGTAAAAATAAAATAAAAATGATACATATGAATATATTCTTTGCATACTTGCAGTATCTTGATGCACCACATGTTGTGATCCAAGAGAATCTACAGTCTAGCCGCAATCCCGCTCATGTTCGTGTTGAATTGATGTTTGAAGCTATCAAAAGAGCTTTTTCGATCATCCCTCGGTTTCTTTTGTGCATCTTGCCCGAGAAAAAGAACTCCGACATATATGGTTTAATTCCGCTCTATTTTTGTTAAATTGTTATTATTATGAGGCTGTTTAATTTATAATAACATTGTTAGGTCCGTGGAAGCGAATGTGTTTGGTTGAAAACGGGATTGTCACGCAGTGCATGGCTCCCGGTAGAATCAATGACCAGTATCTCACTAACTTGCTTCTGAAGATAAATGCAAAGGTCTTCATTTCAAATTAGTATAATTTTCAGAAATCAATTGTTTATAAACTTTTTTATATAATTTTCAGATGGGCGGTTTAAACTCGCTGCTGTCGGTTGAGTGCTTGCAATCTATACCAATAGTTTCCAAGATTCCCACCATAATATTTGGAATGGATGTGTCACATGGACAACCGGGCCGTTCTGATCTTCCTTCTGTTGCCGCGGTACATTTTCATTTCTAGATTATTAAATCCATTAAATTATTAAAATCCAAATGTATAAAACAATAACTCTTGTTTTTGGTAATGTACTATTGTGCAGGTTGTCAGCTCAAGAAAATGGCCATTGATATCTCAGTATCGGGCTTCTGTCCGTGCTCAGGCTGTACGAAATGAGATGATTGATGCCTTGTTTAAACCAGTATCACCAAAGGAAGACGAAGGAATGATAAGGTTTTCATTTTATTATTCATACATGTGTGCATATATATGAAAAAAAAATGAATAAACATTTTGAAAACTAACTGTTCTGATTTCAGGGAGCTGTTACTGGATTTCTATCAAAGCACTCCACAGCTAAAGCCCGAGCATATTATTATTTTCAGGGATGGAGTTAGCGAGTCACAGTTTGATCAAGTGTTGAACATAGAATTTGAACAGATCGTGCAGGTTTGAAAAAATAAATTTCAAGATTTTATATGTTAACTTGGTAACTAAAGTTTAATTAAAATCGTTAAATATTGTGTGATGTAGGCGTGCAAGTTCTTGGACGATAAATGGAGTCCAAAGTTTCTGGTTATTGTGGCACAAAAAACTCACCACACCAGGTTTTTTCAACCGAGATCTGATGCCAATGTTCCACCAGGTTAGTTATCCGAATCTAGAGCATGTTAATGTTATGATCTAGATAAATAAACACTAATTATTTTTCATTTTTTTGTTAATTATTACAGGAACAATCATTGATACTAAAGTCTGCCATCCCAAGAACAATGATTTCTACCTTTGTGCTCAAAACGGACCGATTGTGAGTATTAAACTATTAATTGTCTATCTAACTTTTATACACGTATTAGTGTTTGAGACTGAAAAACAATACATTGGTGTTTAGGGGACTACACGGCCGACGCATTATCATGTTCTTCTTGATCAAATTGGGTTCAGTGCTGATAATTTGCAAGAGCTTGTGCATTCGCTATCTTATGTGTAAGTTAAATGAAAAATATTCACCAAGTAAATTTGTTAATAATTAGTGACTGATTTGTGAGGGTTATGGATTATGATGCAGGTACCAAAGGAGCACAACTGCGATATCTGTAGGTGAGTAAATAAATAAACAAACCGAACTCTTTTTGCTAGGTCTATAAATGAACCGAACGTTCACTGAACAGTTCATGAACCGTTTAGCGGGATGTTCGTTCATTTATGTTCGCTTGTGTTTGTTTACGTTTGTTCATGTATGTCCGTTTATATTTTAAAGTTTAAACGAACATACATAAACGAACACGAACATATTCATTTCTTAAACTAACGAACATGAACACAAATATCTGTCCGATTAAGTGTCCGTGTCCGTGTAAAGTTAAATGAACGAACTGGAACATGTCCTTGTTCGTGTTCATTCGGTTCTTTTACAGGCCTATATATGCATATGGTTTGGTTAGTTAAACCTTAAAAAATAAACTGATATATAAACCTCTTTGTATATGTGCAGTTGCTCCAATCTGCTATGCACACCTGGCAGCGGTGCAGATGGGGCAGTTTGTGAAGTTCGATGACGTGTCAGACACGGCGTCCAGCCACAGTGGTGGTGGCGGTGGTGGTATTACTCAAATTCCAAAGCTGCATGGCAATGTATGCACTTCTATGTTTTTCTGTTGAACGTACACCAGGGTAAGTTGATTAACAGACTGTGGCTGATTTAAGGAGTAAGTGGAGTATTTGTATTTGTGTGGATGATTTGCAGTTTGTTGTGTGGGGTACTTTGGTTAGACATTTGAATTGAACCTAATGTGTGCTAAGCAGTTCTATGCACAACTAGTATCATTTCCTCTAGTGACATTATGCATTATGCTAAAAATAATGAAATCCTTTTGGTGTAATTTATGATTTACCCTAAATATAGATTAATATTAAGTTTGTATTATTAGTTTAGTCATAAGTATTGGTTGTTACCTTGGCAAATACTTGTTGATTTGCAAATAATCTCAAGTAAATAACACTAAATAGGTGGTTGATCAAGATCGAGTCTCGGGGCCGCCCTTTTGCTAACGTTGGATGTTAAAAAACAATATGCAACTAGATAGGTTACGTCTAGTATAACATTATTATACTTTTGAGTTTGCACATATATACTGAAAATACGCGTTCACGTATCTAACTTTAAAAGTAATATAGAACTATTTTCGTAGGAATAGGCTTTACCAAATCTTAAAAATATCATTTTGTTACTTGTGTCACTTATAATTAATGGTATAATATCCTTATTTTGACAAAAAATTGTTTCAATAGATTATAACTATTTAATCATTTGTAAGCTTTAATATATTATAACTAGTGATATTCTTGTCATTGCTTTATAAAATAAAACTAATACGAAGTTTATTATATTAATGTTGTGGATATTACGCAATTATAAGTAGGAAGATATATGTAAAAGTTCTATACAATTTGAATAAACTTGAAAATTTGTGCGAAATAATATTTTTGAGTAGAATGCTCAACGTACATCAATAGATGCAGACTTTCACTTAGTTTCATCTAAACTTCATCATGAATTCCTAATGCAAGTTGAAATTCATAGTTGTACATAGGGATGAGCATGGTACCATACCGGTATCAACCGGTACCGAAAATACCGGTCCCAAAAATCCTAAATTCTTGGTACCGGTACCGAAATATTCGGTTCGGTACCGGGATGGTACCGAAATATTCGAAATATTCGGTTCGGTACCGGGATGGTACCGGTACCGAGGGTAAAAAATCAGGAAATACCGGTACCGGTACCGTACCGATTCCGATCCCGAAACTTAAAATTTTGGTACGATTCGGTACCGACGGTACCAAATCGGTACCGATTTCGGTACCGGTACCGATTTTGCTCATCACTAGTTGAACATGTTAAAGTGTCATTATGAGACTATTCGATCACAATGTTGTATGTCATTAAAAACTGTTAGTAAATCATAATGTTGTGTGTTTTCAATTTAAAGTTTTTAATCACTAACATTAAGTGATTTAATGGAGTCACATAGTTATGTGACCCATAATAGGAATGTTAATGATGATCATTAAGTGTATTTTGTGTTCTTGTTGTTATGAAAGTTGAACTTAGAAATTTGGAATCAGGTTCAGTCTATTAACTAAAGTTAAAAAATTGTCATAATAGTTGAAATAAAGTAGAAAATGCCTCAAAAGTTGTTAAGTGGTGTAACTACTCCCACTACTAGGCCTGTAAACGAACCGAACGTTCGGTGAACTGTTCGTGAACTGTTCGGCGGGAAGTTCGTTTATGTTCGTTTATTTAATAAACGAACGAACATGAACACAAAAATTGTGTTCGTTTAATTAAATGAACGAACATGAACAAATGTTTCGTTCGTTCATTTATGTTCATGAACGTTCGTTTATGTATTAATTGAAGATAATTAAATATTATCTGGATATGTCATATGCTTAAAGGCTTTATATTTGTTAATTTATGTTCATTTATGTGTTTTCAGATTTAAGTTTGTTTATGTTTGTTTGTGTTCATTCACATTGGTTCATATATACTTATTTATGTTCGATTATCTTTGTTTAGTTATGTTTGTTTAGATTTTAAATAAACGAACATAAACGAACACAAATGTCCATTTTTAAATAAACGCACATGAACATAAATATTTGTTCGATTAATTATAAAGTTAAATGAACGAACACGAATATGCCCTTGTTCGTGTTCATTCGATTCATTTACGGGCTTACAATATTCACATTGATAAATACATCGGTTATTCTCTAGCCTCTACCGATTTTATTTGTGTTCGTTTGTGTTCGTGAACACATTAATTTTCTTAATGAACGAACACGAACATAAAATCACGTTCGGTAAGTGTTCGTGAACACAATATTTTCTTAACGAACGAACATGAACAAGGCCTTATTCGTGTTCGATCGGTTTGTTTACAGCCCTACCCAGTACCATACCGTAAGCTTGATGTTATATGTTAGTCATACGTCAACTTTGTTGAAAACAGATGGTGAACCATAAGCTTGGATGGTGTGTGGTATGTTGATATCAATTTGTTTTTTCTGTTGGGGCTTGAGTTTAATTGCTCATGCTTAAATTGTTAAGTCACTTATAATGGCTACTCTTTTTTCTTTTTATTTACATATACCCTCAAGTAAAACATGTTAAGTAGGTGATTGATGAAGATTGAGTCTTGTGGGGGAATAACAAACACTCTTTTTTAAACACACTTTTTGTAATGTTAGTTGTTAAAATTTAAAAACAAAATGTTAAGTAAATAGATTTGGTTTTGTATGGCATAATACTACTTTGAATGTGTATAAATATGTTGTAAAAGGGTATGTGTTCGACATTCGAGAGCTGAAAATCATATTCGAATAAAGGATCAATTGTCTCAACAATAAACTTTATTAAATCTTTAAAATACGATTCTTATATAATATTATTAGGGTCAAGTTCTTATATAAAAATATGTGTCAAGTTCTTCTACAAAAGGTAACAAAAATGAGAGGTGTGAGAAGCCATAAATAATTGACATGTGTCAAGTGGGGGACCAAAAGAAAAAGGTTATAGAGGTAATTGTACACATTTTCTCTCTCTACATGCAAGACACATGGTAATACCCCCATCATTTTAGAACGTTTATAACTTTTTCGTATGATTTTTTTTTAAAAGTCATCATAATAACAAGCGTTTTTTATCTTTAATATAAGTATGATTTTTGTTAAATAAAATTCAAAACAAAAATCACATTATTGTGTCTTTTCGCACATTGTGTCTTTTCCTTATCATTGTGTTTTTTTTCGTCATTGTGTCTTTTCGCACACCATTGTGTATTTTCGCTTATCGTTGTGTCTTTTCGCAAACCATTGTGTCTTTTCGTTTATCATTGTGTCTTTTTTCGTAATTGTGTCTTTTCGCACACCATTGTGTCTTTTCGCTTTCATTGTGTCTTTTTTCGTTATTGTGTCTTTTCGCACATCATTGTGTCTTTTCGCTTATCATTGTGTCTTTTTTCGTCATTGTGTTTTTTCGACATTGTGTCTTTCAACTCATCATTATGTTTTCTTAAATACTAATAAAACCGTTGTGTAATAATAATATGTAAAATAATGATAAAATAACAACTAATTATCTAATACATAAAACACAATGATTAATACATGTTACACAATAACTTGAAACGTAAAACACAATTGTCACACCCCGACCAAAGGCGGAACATGCCGAGGTGTAATGATTGCCCATAAGCACATAACACTAATTAAAGTGACAATATTTATCAACTCATTTCATTTCACAACACCGAAAATGTCACATAACGAATATTCATAACATAGTCATAACAAGATATCACAAAATATAGCAAATTAAATATTGTTCATTTTCACTAATAACTTAAAGGTATTTGTGACGTTTTCTCCACAAGCTCTATAATCAACCTAAATGCAAACCTGTAACATTTCATAAAATAAATTTTATCAATACAAAGGTTAGTGAGCAATTAATAAGTTTGAGCATATAAGTATATAATAATAAAACCACAATCTTGTATACGAAACAACAAATAAATAGCAATAATTTGGATAATATGAGGTCGCTAATAAGAATACATTAGCGGCACCGTCTATAAGTGAATACCAAATAGATTCGGATTTCATGAGGTCGTTAATAAGAATACATTAACGGCACCGTGCTATAAGAGAATACCAGATAGTTCACGGATTTATGAATCAACATTCCAAAAGCGATAAAACACATAAGCATATAGACATATAATCATATAACACCAAATCGAGCATTTATTTAAGTAAGGTATACAATAACGGTTGTGGTTTAAGAATCAAGTATAAATTATTTAACTTGAATAAGTATGAAATGTCACCCCCAAAACAAAAGATAGAAAACGGGGTATGAAAATACTCACGTTCAAGTAATAAACTTGAAAGATGATAATTTGGAGATTTGCCGGAACGACGGGTTTAACGTATAACGCCTAACTAAAAGAAAGTCTTGGATTTAGAATGGTTGTCTTGAAGATCTTTAAATAAAATAATTGTTGCAAAAAGTAAACAATTAAAGTTCAAGGTTTATAATGTAACTATTTACGAATTTATAATAATAACCCTCTAAAAATGTAGGTTTTCTCGAAACCGGGTTAAAGTATCTAACCTTAATATTTACTTAACCAATGTTAAGTAATAAGGTGGGTAAAATGCAAGAATGTAAGTTACGTTGGGACAAAGATACTAAAACGGGTCTTTAACGAGTGTTCGGGTCTTGATAATGAGTCAAACCCAAAGTCAACTTTCCAAAATAATGAATGTTATGAGATAACTCAATAAAACTTTATAAGACTTAACCAAATATGTAGATCTATTGTTTTAGAACTAACAACGTACGTTAAGCGGGTGTTCGGTCCCAAACTTTGTTATGAGATCAAGTTGGATCTAAAATTTCCAAGTACTTAAGAAAATAATTAAAATAAGTTTGTAAACTATTTTTAAAAAAATATACAAGTCTTGATAGCTAAAAACACACTTGTGTGTCTTAAGGGAGTAAAAATCGAATTGGTTCGGTTTCCATCTCACAGCAAGTTCATAGATGGATTCCACATACCCATTATCATAGATCTTGTATAATAATGTACAAATGAAAATATTTAAGTTCTACAACTAAAAAGCCAACAACAAGTCTTTTTAACAAAGGTTCGGTTTCCATCTCACAATGAGTTCATAGATGGTCTCCACAAACCCAAGACTTGTACATGTGACTAACAAACTAAAATGAGCAGAATTTAAGCATGGTTAGTAAGCAATAATAAAGTTAGTTAAGTGTATATATATATATATATATCAAGAACACGAAGTTCTCCATGAAGTCTTGCCTTACGAGGTCCGAAACTTCACCGACCGGAGCAGGAAAAGTAACTACCAAAGGTAACAAGGGGTATTATATTATATATATGTTGTGCCACTATAAACAAGTATTATTAAGGTTAGATAAACAAGTTAGAATCAAAGATTAAACTCAGTTTGACTTTTTAGAAGTCAAACCTTCAAGAACAACTAATAAACAACCTTTGAATCTTTGATGTTTTGAGAGAGAAATGAGAGATGTAGTGGGGAATTATGGATGAGAAAAGTGGTGTATTAGTGTATATATAGGGGAAGGAGTTGGGTCAAAGATGAGTGTTTATATCAAGTGTTTGCATGAGAAAATAGTAAAAAACGAACACAAAACAACAAAAACGGGTGCAGGTCTGCAGTAGCCATCGCGCTACGCGACCAAGATGGGTATCCGCGCGACGAGGTTGATTTCCTGATTTTTTCAAACTTTGAAAATTGACAGTTTTGACCCCTGAAGTTCGTTTTAAGTGTTTTTTACGCGTTTAACGGACCGAAATGAATGTTTTCAAGACCCAACAAGTGTGAAACAATATTGTAACATAAAATCCATCATTTTGATTATATCCAAGCTTTCGGTTTACAAAACGGGTCAGTTTACATAATAAAAGTTTACAAAACGAATACAAATCGAGACCCGAAATTGACAAATGTCACATTATCTACTACTTTAGAAAATTTTGTCCCGAAATTAAGACGAAGACGATGATGTAAACAAGTGTGGATACTTCTCTTGCATTGTTTCTTCTCGTTCCCAAGTAAATTTCGCGCCACGCCACGATTCCCATCGAACGTTAACTAACCGAATACGACTACGCTTGGTTTTCTTCTAGTTGCGATCCATGATCTCAACGGGTCGTTCAACCATGAAAATCGACATGCACTTCGTCGAGAGGTATATGGAGATTACCCTCGGCTAAGCACTTTTTAAGATTCGAAACATGGAATGTCGGATGAACACCGACAAGTTCTTGCGGTAATTCGAGTCGATAAGCTACATTCCCAACGCGTTCAAGGATTTTGAAAGGACCAACGAAACGAGGAGCTAGCTTACCCTTCTTTTCAAAACGGACTACCCCCTTCCAATGAGATACTTTTAGAAGGACAAGATCGTCAACATTAAATTCGATTGGTTTTCGTCGTTTGTTGGCGTAACTCTTTTGACGACTTCTAGCGGCTAGGAGG
Source organism: Bidens hawaiensis (assembly GCF_021521415.1). Lineage (NCBI taxonomy): Eukaryota > Viridiplantae > Streptophyta > Magnoliopsida > Asterales > Asteraceae > Bidens > Bidens hawaiensis. The sequence continues at coordinate 16,906 of NW_027501880.1, read as the reverse complement.
TTCTTACGGATTCGATCAATGACGTCGGTAGTTTCTTGGACCATTTCGGGTCCCGTGATTTGAGCTTCAACGATTTCGTTCCAACTAATCAGAGATCGACATTTACGACCGTAAAGATCTTGAAAAGGAGCCATATCAATGCTAGAATGATAATTATTGTTATAGGAAAACTCGATGAAAGGAATGTGAGAATCCCAATTTCCACCGAAATCCAGAACACACGCTTGTAGCATATCCTCGAATGTTTGGATTGTACGTTAGGATTGACCGTCCGTTTGAGGATGATAAGCGGTGCTAAGATCAAAACGAGTTCCCAAGGCTTCTTGAAGAGATCGCCAAAAATGAGAGATAAAACGAGCATCGCGATCAAAAATGATAGTCAATGGTAAATCGTGTCGGCACACAATTTCCCGAACATAGATTTGAGCAAGCTGCTCGACAGAATAATTTTCGCGGATGGGAATGAAATGCGCAGATTTGGTCAAACGATCGATGATCACCCAAATGCTATCGTTGCCTTTTTGGGTGTTGGGTAATTTAGTGATAAAGTCCATAGCAATGTCTTCCCATTTCCAAACGGGAATCAGTGGTTGCTCGAGTAGACCAAAAGGTCTTTGGTGTTCGGCTTTGACTTTTGAGCAAGTAAGACATTTAGATACAAACAACGCTACGTCCTTTTTCATACCCGGCCACCAAATGGTAGCACGAAGATCGAAATACATTTTATCCGCACCGGGATGAACGGAATACCACGAATTTTGAGCTTCGTCGAGTATACAAGTACGAAGGTCATCGCAATTAGGAACCCAAGACGATTGAGAAAGTACAAAATAACATCGGGTTTGGTTTCGAGTTGAAGTTCGGCACCACATGACATTTCATCGTACATGTTACCTTCTTCAACGGAGGCACGTTGAGCTTGAAAGATACAAATTTGAAGATCGGGTTGAAAAACGACGCTCAAGGGTAGAACAGATTTAACATTAACCTTTCGACTTAGGGCGTCGGCTACAACATTCGCTTTACCGGGATGGTAGCGAATCTCGCAGTTGTAATCACTAAGTAATTCGGCCCATCGTCGTTGTCTCATGTTTAGATCTTTTTGGTCAAAAATATGTTGAAGACTTTTATGATAGGTAAAAACCACACATTTTGTACCATAACGGTATTGTCTCCGGATATTGAGAGAGAAAACGACGGAACCAAGTTCGAGATCATGAGTCGTATAGTTCTTCTCATTGACCTTAAGTTGCCTTGATGCGTAAGCGATGACTTGACCTCGTTGCATGAGAACACAACCAAGTCCTTGATGAGAGGCGTCGCAAAATACAACAAAATCGTCGTTTCCATCGGAAAGGGTTAGAATACGAGCACTGCAAAGCATTTCCTTGAGAGTACAAAAGGCTTCCTCTTGCTTCGAACCCCATTCGAATGGTTTCCCTTTATGAGTAAGGGAGGTAAGAGGCAAGGAAATCTTAGAAAAATTTCGAATGAAACACCGATAATATCCGGCCAAACCAAGGAAGGATCGAATTTCCGTGGGAGTCGTTGGAGTTTTCCAATCCTTAACGGCCTCAATTTTAGCGGGATCAACATGAATACCTTTTTCGTTTACGATGTGTCCTAAAAATTGAACTTTCTCGAGCCAAAATTCACATTTGGAGAATTTGGCGTAGAGTTGTTCGTTTCTAAGGAGCTCGAGAATGGAACGCAAATGATGCTCATGTTCGGATTTGGATTTAGAAAAGATGAGAATCTCATCAATAAAGACAATAATGAATTTATCAAGGAATGGTTTGCAAACGCGGTTCATGAGGTCCATAAACACCGCGGGTGCATTTGTTAACCCGAAGGGCATAACCAAAAATTCAAAATGTCCATATCGAGTACGAATAGCGATTTTAAGAATGTCTTCTTCGCGAACACGCAATTGATGATAACCCGATCGAAGATCGATTTTGGAGAAACAAGTTGCGCCTTGAAGTTGGTCGAATATGTCGTCGATACGTGGCAAGGGATATCGATTTTTTATGGTGAGTTTGTTAAGTTCTTGGTAATCGATGCACATACGAAACGAACCATCCTTCTTTTTCAGGAAGAGAACAGGAGCGCCCCAAGGAGAAGAGCTAGGACGAATGAAGCCTTTATCGGAAAGTTCTTCGAGTTGGTTCGACAATTCTTGCATTTCCGACGGGGCTAGACGATAAGGAGCCTTGGCCACGGGCATCACGCCGGGCACAAGATCGATTCGGAATTCAATCTGACGAACGGGAGGAAGACCGGTGACATCATCGGGAAAGACACCGATGAAATCACGAACAATGGAAATATCTTGTATTTTCCTTTCCTTTTTGTCTTTTGTCACCGAGAGAGCTAGAAACGGAACTTACTTTTGCGATTGGGAGCACGACATGAGATTAAGTCTTCTAGAAGTTGCGTTTCCAAAGACTTAAGAATTTTACTGTTGACTAGCGGAATGCGAATGAATTTATCGAAACAAACAACTTCGGCACGGTGCTAAGATAACCAATCCATGACTACTATGACATCGAAACTTCCCATTTTCATCGGGATGAGATCGATGGAGAATTTATGATTAGCAAGGATGAGAGTACAATCGCGGACGATGGAGTTGATGGTAATGGAATTGCCATTGGCGACTTCAATAGAAAACGGTCGGGAAAACTTAGTTCGAGCCATAGCAAGTTTCGACTCAAATTTCAAGAATATAAAACTTCTATCGGCACCAGTATCAAATAAAATAGAAGCCAAATAATGGTTCACCAGAAACATACCGTTAACGACATCGTTTTCCACTTTAGCTTGATTTGCATTCATCATAAAGGCTCGCCCATGATTGCCATGGTTGACTTGAGGTGCTTGTTGTGGAGGTGGAGGTGGAGGTGGTGCTTGGATTGCTTGGATGGGTTGGATGAGTGGTGCATTGAGTTGGGGAATTTGGGGTTGGTAGGTTTGGACTTGGTAGGCTTGGGTTTGGTGGTAAGGTACGGTCATGGTTTGGTTAGCAAAGGTGAGGCGAGGGCAATTGTTGCTGAAATGGTTAGGATCACCACAATTAAAGCAAGCTCGGGGTTGTTGAGGTTGGTTTGGTGGGTAGGGTGCATATCGGTTTTGGTCATTTTGGGGAGTGGTTCTTGGTTGGTTGGCTTGGGTTGGTTGTGCGGATCGACATGAGCTATTGAGATGACAAAAACGTTTACAAATGGTGCATTGGCGACATGGCAAATGTGATGGATGGTGATGTTGTGTAACATCACGTAAATTTCAGGCCATAAATGTCAAGTTTCAATAGTCAAGGGACCAAATCTGTCAATTTCTAAACTCCAGGGACTAAAATGTAAATTCTAAATTTCCTGACCCATCGCGCTACGCGATGGATCAAGAAGAGAGTCCCATCGCGTCACGCAATGGGGTGTCTGACCCGCAATGACACGTGTCCCACGTGGCACACGGTGGCAACGTCTGCCGCTGATGTGTGTAAAACGATGGTCTCACAACTAAACTTTAAATTTATTAAATGAAATTCCTAAAGAAGCCACACAAAACCGGCAAGTGTACCGATCACTAATAGTATAGCACTAAGGAAGTCCGAGTGTCGAACACAAGGACACGTGAACACGTATCTAATACTTAACCCTAAATAAGACTCACCTAAGAATAATATATTTTAAATTGATTTTTCTATTATCAAATATTTAACCTAACTTAATTTGATTAACTTAAAAGACTTAATTTAAGAAAACTGGACGAAACTGTGATAAAGTAAGTTTTATCAATGGGAAAAACGTCTACCTAGGTAAGAATCCTATTGAAGGTACAGTAAGCTATTGGATTGTAGAATCTCATGACACCAGCTCCTTAGGAATGACACAACTAAGGTTCACTCAGGAAGCTAGATTACCTCTCGGTCTCACTAACAAACCCTAACCTACACTTAGTTGAATTTAAGAACAAACCGGTTACGAATTGTTAACGTGCTCTAATGCCGACTCTCAACTCGGTCTCACCGACACACTACCCTAATGGAGATGAATACTACGCAACCAAGGATAGAGGAACAATTCAGTTTAACTTAAAATAGGTCAACTACTCGCTCACAAACCCAAACCCGACAAGAACCGAACCCGCTCTCGCGCGATCCTAATCCTAACAAGTAAAAACTATGAGACGAGTTTACTTCCTATCACCTCTCGGTCTCAAGGAAGGTGTCTACCCGCTGATTATATTCAATTAAAACACTCACTTAAACCTTACGGTTGAACAACCCGCAAACAAACCCTAAACACTAAGTAAAGAGTCCTAACAAGCAACAATCAATCAAAACTCATTCAATTAATTAAAGCAAGAGGTTTATAGGTGTAATTAACAAATTCACAGCCACTAAAAACAACTTAATTCAATGTTAAACCAAACTTTACATTAAAAATTTAAGCCATGATCATCAACAATCCAAACTACTTACTAAAACCTAACAATAATCATCTAACCTAGGTAGAACTAACTACTTTAGCCACTCATTGATTTTGGACAGCAGCAATATATCAAATTAAACATCATATAACTCATCATAAACATAATAAAACTCATTCAATGATCAAGAACAATCAAACACAAATAAATCTCTAAGTTACTTGCAAAACAATCCAACAAAAAGATCAAGTTTAACTAGTTAGGTTTCTTGAACAAAAGACAAGGTTTATGAATGATTACTTAAGGTTTATGAGCTGAGTTTATAGATGTATGAGACCCTTAGCTACTGCACAAGACTCTCCTTGGTGTTCTTCTTCCTCTCCAGCCACCAAATAGCCAAGAACAGCCGCCACCAACTTCTTTTTCTTCTCCCCTTGCTGCTGCCGATCGGACCTAGGGTACGTGTTAGGTTTTTTTTTCTTTTTTTATTAATTAATATAATATGCAAGATAGGCTTCTAATTTGTGGGCTTGGGTCGGGCCTTGAGTTGTAGTATTAAACTTGACCAATTAAGCCCCTAAAGTCTTCTAATATCATTCTTTTTTCACCAAATCTCATAACCTACAAATAAACATTCAACTTTGTAAAATCAAGCATAATCAAACCATAAAACTTAATAATTAAACTAATAAAGTACGTAAATCATGATAAAACTCTATGTAAAGTAAGTGTATCTTACCACACATCAGCCGCCACATGTCACCACGTGGCAACACGTTCGCCACGTGTCACCACGTGGCAGGTCTAGTGGTGATTGGCCAAGCCTATGTCGCGGTACGCGACAGGCTAAGCCAAGGGACCCATCGCGTACCGCGATGGGATCCAAATTTGGCTATAAATAGAAGGGCCACGGGTTCTCATAACCCACACCTCAAATCACACACATTACTCTCTCACTACTCTCTCTCTCTAAACCTCGAAAAGCGTGCCATTGATCCACATCGATAAACGTGCCCCGAAACCTCAATATTTGTGCCATTCCCCTACGATATTCCAAACAAGAAAGAAGTGTTGTCCCAATATCCCGAAGATGAAGGGTTTGATTGAAACTAACCATGATTATATTTTATAAGTAGGTATCGGCTTTTCATAATTTTGTTGTTAGATGCTATTTTCTTTAGTAATTTTATTGACTTTTTTAGCATTTTTCTAAGGATTTTGCTAAACGTACCCCCTCTTACACAATTTTTACTAAATATACACCCTCTGAAGCTAATAGATTAATTATTATTACCTCATAACAATATTTATATGCATATTAGTCCCTACAATATTTTTTACACTTAATAATCTCTACTACATATATCAAATTAAAAACTATCAAGTATTACTATTACTTTATTTTTGTAGTATTAATTTTATAAATATTTATAATATCTTTTCTTTATATTTAATAGTATATATATTTATAATATCCTTATTTTACCTTTTTATATTTTACAAAATAAACCCTAAATCCGAAAACCAAAACCCAAACCCAAACTCTAAACCCTAAACCCAAACCCTAAATCATAAAAAAAAACGTGACTTGTAAAAAAATATGAAATCCTTAATTTTGAGCTAATTTGGTAATTATATGATTTTAATGGGTAATATGAAAGTTGATTTTTTCAAGGGGAGGGGGGGAGTATGACAAGCAACCGGGGGGTATGTTTAGCCTGACCCTTTTCTCAAAAACATGGTTGTAAAAATCGCGCCTAGGTGCCGAGTACTCAACGAGTAATCCCCGAGTAATCCCCGCCTAGGCCGAGTTCTCGGTGAGCCATCGCCGAGTACTCTCCGACTAAGGCCGAGTACTCACCGACTAAGGCCAAGTACTCCCAACTCTCCATTCGACCGCCTAGGGTCCGCCTAGCGAATTTTGCAACTTTGCTCAAAAACAAGAAAAAAGAAAAAGTCAACAATAACAAAATAAATATAACCTTTTTATTTCTCTTATTCTTATAAATATTGACAAAATAAATAATTGAGATAGTGTTTGGTATGTAGGAATCATGGACGTAATGAATCATTATGAGAGAATGAAAAAAAAATTGTTTGGTTGGTCAATTGAATGAAATCATCCACTCCACAAGATATTTTAATCCCAAAACATCCCGATATCATTCCTTCACCCCTTCAGTTTTTTCCATTGCATTCCCTCCACCTTCACCATCAGACATTGGATGGCCAACACTACCACCAACACCACAACCACTAGCCGCTAGCATCCGCATCATCGACCGCCACCATTACCACTTTCGGCACAACCACCACCACCAGTTTCACCCGCCACTGCCTGCCACCACTACCTCCCTAAGCACCTACCACCCCACCTCCCACCAACTATCACCTTCCTCGCCACAACTGCCGCCACCACCATCACCACCTCCTTCCTCCTCTACCACCACCATTGCCCTCGGTGACCATCAACCACCACCACTCACAATCATTACATTTGTATTTCATTTCTTTGTTTTTTTTGCCACCAAACAAGTCAAAATAAGGATTCATTTCATTTCCACATGGTAGCAAAATTACCATTGGAATAGTAATCTTACATTTATTCATTTGCTCATTCTTTTCCTACTCTCATTCAATTTTCTCATCTATTTCATTACCCATACCAAATATACGTTTAAATCTTGACACCTAACTAGAAATCAACAATAATAAAAAAAGGGTACTATAACTCTATAAGGTAGGGCTGACTATTGAGTACCTGTTAGGGATGAGCATTTTATCCCAAATACCCATACTTGTACTTGTATCGTACCCATACACGTACCCGTACCCGTACCAATTTAGCCTATTCAGTACGGGTATTGATACTCATTTTTGTTGAATTATGGTACAGGTACAATCGGGTACAAGTACGGGTACGGTACGGGTACACTTGGTATTTTGTACTTGTTTAGATTATATAAGGATTTAATTGAGATTCTTCATATTTAATATATAAAATAAATTCTCCAACCATGTTATTATTGAACAACTACCAAACGTTTCTTCAAAATTAAATAATATAACATCCAAGACATGAACCAACAAACAAATCGGTTAAAGTCGGCGACCGAGTTAGGGTTCTTCAATACTATCTTATCATTAAATTGATGGCCAATTTGGTATCTGTACTAATTTGGTACCCATCACGTATCTGTGCAAGTACCGATACCCGGACTAATTCAGGTTGTTTGTTATTTGTACCGGCACCGGTTTCAAGATCGTCGAAAGTTTGGAAATAAAAAAGCGAAGTGGTATAAAAACGGGTATTGTACCAAAATACACGTACCCGTACCCGTACCCGTACCATACCGAAAAATTTGGTACGAGTATTGGTACGTGTTTTTATTGATTTTTGATACGAGTACAAACGAGTACAAGTACGGGTACGAATACGGGTACTGTCCCACGCTCATCCCTGGTACCTGTTTAAGACACAATAAAACTTTTTAATAAAAAAAGTGTGATATGTGGTTTTTTATTCTTAAATAATTGAATTAGTAGGCTAGACTCCATATTTTTCTTTATTGGTACATGAAACCTAAAACTATCTTATAGTCATACTATATAAAGTAGTTAAACGAGTCGTATTTGTATTTGATACTTTTATTAAATGCGTCGTTGCAAATTTGTTAAGACACGAATTACCAGCCCTACTATAAGGAACTCGTTGTTAAGTAGGTGTCCATATATGTAACTTTTATAGTTTTATTTGATCTTTAACACTATTTATGTTGTGAACCTTTTCTTTTTCTTTTACCTATGTGTAGTGCTTATTTGTTGAATATCCCAAATAACAAAAATATAAAGAATAGAAAAGAAAAGAAATAGAAAGAAAAATCAACGGCAGGCATAAAATGAGCGCATGAAATACATATGCAGATTGGAACATCTGACACACGTAATAATAATAATAATAATAATAATAATAATAATAATAATAATAATAATAATAATAATAAATATAATAAAAAAATAATAACACCATCCCTCTTTTATTTCCACAATCTTCTTCCCCCTAATTATTTTCTTCACTTTACCCTGTTTCTAATCTCAGCTAACCTAAACCCTAATATTACATACACTCTCTGCATCTATTGCATCATCAAAACATGATGCAACAGCATCAGAGGATAAGACAACAACAACAAGCCCTGATGCAGCAATCCCTCTATCACCCAGGTCTCATAACTCACCCGCAGGTAATTTTTTTAATTATTACTTCATTTTTTTATCTTTAATTTCAGTTTTTTGTGTTAAAGGTGTTAACTTTTTATCTGGGTATCAACTCTACTTACATAATCTTAATTTAGTATGTTCAAATTGAATCAGTAGAGTTTGATTTTAAGTGGGTAGTTGGGCATTTTGTGTATTACTGTTCTATTAGTTTCTTGAAAAGATTTTGAGAATATTTGTAAAAATGTATAGGATAATAATATGTACTAAAATGTACTAGTGCTAAAAAGCATCTATCTGTTATCTGTTCATGTGGTTATGAATGACCTTTGAAGTACTAACTTCTAGATAAAAATTCAAAAAGATAACATACACAGGGTGTTGTGTTAATGGCTTTTTTTATTTTTTTATATTTGCAGATAGAGCCTATCTTGAGTGGCAATCTACCTCCCGGTTTTGATTCAACTACATGCCGCAGTGTGTGAGTGTCTTTGGTTATTATCGTCTCAATGTTCACATCATTTTATTTGTATAATTCACTAGCAAGATAACTTTTTATGCTTTAGAAAGCCTCATGTTATATATAATATCCGACTTTACATAGGTATGTTGGAAACATCCATCCCCAAGTGACCGAACCCCTACTTCAAGAAATCTTTTCAAGCACGGGTGCTCTTGAAGGATGCAAGCTCATTAGAAAAGACAAAGTATGATAAATTTATTAGTACTTTTGCTACTTTTCTATAAAACTAATACTGCTTTTGATTCTTTTTCATTTTGGCTGCAGTCATCATATGGATTTGTGGATTATTTTGATCGGCGTTGTGCTGCTCTAGCTATTGTGACTCTTAATGGAAGGCATTTGTAAGTAAATTACTAAATTAATCTCTATTTTTAGTTTATGTTATTAGTGACTACTAATTGCTTATGAAAACATATATTTCTTTACAGGTTTGGGCAGCCTATCAAAGTCAATTGGGCATATGCCAGTAGCCAACGAGAAGACACGTCAGGTTTGTTAATGTAGTAAAATAATAATATATTATTTACTCATAATTTAATAATTTCATTTGTATGTGATATTATTATTTACATTTTGCAGGCCACTTCAACATATTTGTTGGTGATCTTAGCCCTGAAGTTACTGATGCCACATTGTTTGCTTGCTTTTCTGTTTACCCTAGTTGCTCGTAAGCCCTATTTAAATCAAAATGTGACATGATGAATAATGCACTCACACACATTTGTATATTTATTACTGATTTTATTTTTGGCTGTTTGCAAGTGATGCAAGAGTTATGTGGGATCAGAAGACGGGGCGCTCTAGGGGGTTTGGATTTGTTTCATTTAGGAACCAACAAGTAAGTGAAATACTGTTGAGACTGAAAAGACCTTTATGCCCCTGTTTAAGATACTAATTACAATTCATTTCACTTTTATTTAACAGGATGCCCAAAGTGCAATTAATGACTTGAATGGTAAGACATGTTAGATTTTTATTAGAATGAATTTGTTTTGGAGTATTATGTTTTGTAACTCGGTTGAGCTTATATTGTAGGAAAGTGGCTTGGAAGTAGACAAATTCGATGCAACTGGGCCGCAAAGGGGGCGGGATCTGATGACAAACAGCGGTTGGATACTAAAAATATTGTTGAATTGACAAATGGAACATCAGGTTAGCAGTTAGCTTTTACAAATTAATATGCATTTTTTAAAATTTATGTGATATCTTGTGGATGTTATATTGTTTTTTACATTGGCTTACATGTGCAGATGACGGTCAAGAAAAAGTCAATGAAGATGCTCCGGAAAACAATCCTCAATATACAACCGTTTACGTCGGCAATCTGGCTCCCGAGGTCAGTTTTTCAAAGAAATGCACAAAATTGACAGTGTTTTAAACCACTTACTGAACAAACTATATTATAGGTTACATCAGGTGATCTCCATTGTCATTTTCACGCTCTCGGTGCCGGTGTTATTGAAGATGTTCGACTTCAACGAGACAAAGGTTTTGGTTTCATTAGATACAGCTCACACGCGGAGGCGGCTCGTGCTATACAGTTAGGAAACACTCGTTATCTCTATGGTAAACCGCTTAAGGTAGTTTTATGAAAATATTAGATTCATAGTTTTATATTCATAATTCATACAAAAATTTGGAATTATGATTTGATTTGGGTGTTTGTGAATTAGTGTTCATGGGGTAGCAAACCGACACCTCCCGGAACCAGCTCTACGCCTCTACCACTGCCACTTACTGGAAACAATGTTGGTTTTTCGGCTATTGATATTGCGGCTTATGAAAGGCAACTGGCTCTTAGTAAATTGGCTCTGATGCATCAGCAGATGGGCGGTGCCGCTAGCCAGGGTGCGGTTTATGACGGTGGTTACCCAGGGATTGCTGCCACACAGCCGCCCATGTACTACCAGTAACAATGTTTTAGATAGGGTTCTCTTCTTTTTTTAATGTTTTATGTTATTGATTTTGAATGCTTGCTTTCTTGTTATTGTACAACTTTGAGGATGTATATGTAGCATTACCATTGTATCACTTCCTTGTGTTGAAGGAAGTGTTGAGTTATGAATGGATCATGGATGAGTATACAGCATCTTGAACTTGTTATTTTAAAGTGCTAGTTGTTTTATTACTTGTAATGATTATTATGTTTGTTACTTCTTGGTAATCATGATCTGGTTTATATATTTCGTGGTTTGGTTAGTATGAGTTGAGCGGACGGGGGTTTATAAAGCAATCTCTTTATCCTTTGGGATAGAAATATGGCTTGGTTACGTCTCTTCCTACTCAGACCCTGTTAATAACGTTGTTATTGGTGGGATTTTATGGAATAATGTGTTGTTAGTATGAGATTATTAAGAACCAATATTGTTTCTCATCTTTCACATTAAAGTGTGAGTGATCATTTGTATGATTGTATCTTGATCAATGTTCCTAACTTTTTAACTTTATGCACGAAGTTTTAGCTACAATCATTCCATCAATCAAGCAACCTATGTCGAATCGACTATAGCAATTAGACCATTTAAACTTTCGATTTTTACTCAGGGCTTCGACATCGATCAACAGCACGAATGATGACAAAATTTGAAGTATTTTATTTATTGAAATGCTTGTTATTTGGATGTGTGTATGGATAATATGTAGCATTACCATGTTAAAAGAAAGTATTGATTTATGCCTGGATCTTGGATGGATACAATTCATCCAGTCCAGAATTCAACAAAGAGATGTTCTTCAAACTTCTCACTTTCACTCTCTATGTACACAAAATACGATTAATCATGCCCAGATCGCGATCATGTATGATTCACGCGATCAAATTTATATTACTAATCTGTCATATGATCCTTGATGGTTCGGCTAAATTGCAAAAATCCCAGTGGCCATCACACTATTGGCGCCACTGGAAGACGCTTGCGGGCTACAATATTTCTCGGGTCTCTCATCCATGGCTATCTGCCTGCTCCTACATTCCGGGCTGCAAAATGCTTTCTCTCCCCTGTTACAAATCATCATGATCATCAAGTTATATAAAATCCAAGAAAACTGTCACGAAAAAAAAAAGTAACATATTTTATTACCTGTACATGTATATATCTTTGCCATGTAATCTTTTGTTACACAAGTGACAAGAATTCAGAAAACCAACAGGTTGAGGCACCATCACACCTTCATCACCAAATCTTGGAGGTGATATGTTAAACATGCAACCTTTATCTCTAACTTTCGTACGCGTATTGTTTGGTTTATTACTAGCGACAACAGTATGGTCAGGTCTTGATCGAGTCACCCGAATCTGGTCAGACAACATTCGGTCCGGGCCAGTGAATCCAGCCTTCTTAGCCGGATTCTTATCGAGCGCGGCCACTATACCGAGCCCAATCCCGCTCATATTTCGGTTTATTACGCCAGTAGGTGACACGACTTTAAACTCCAAAGATGTTGTTGGACTCGTGCTAAAGAATCTGAACCCCGGAGTGATCAGTTTTCCGATAACCGGATGCTTGTTAGTCATGGCTAAGTTATAAGAAATGAATATTTAGAAATGATTTATAGGGGAAATAAGTTAGGAACATTGAATATGAAGATTGATGGTGTTGGTGGACTAAGCCCACTGCCCATGGTATTTGGTTTGGACGTTAAATGATTGAGGTTTGATTATGCTTTTTTACCTTTTTTTTTGTTTGATTATATTTTTGTGAAATGAATAGTTAACTTTTTAATAAAAAATGTCAATATCAGTAGTTGCTTTTTGTGGCTAGATGGGATGTATTGATCATGACCGGATTGCCGGCGATGGAGAACAACAGATTCCGACTAACACTTGTTAAGGTTTCGGAGCTTATAGATTGGCTAGGGGCCCACGTGGGACCCAATACGATGATATCTAATTTTGTTTGAAAGTGAGTACACTGAAAAGCTCGCCAATGGTTTGCAAGGTAATAGAGTGACTTATTATTATTATTATTATTATTATTATTATTATTATTATTATTATTATTATTATTGGTGTATAAATAATATTTTTAATAACTTGATATATTTTGTTCAATCAAAATTAACACTTGTAAAATTTAAAAGTAATATAGATTTTTGGATTTGATAAATGATGTGTATATTGCAACCTAGCTATATTATCATGAGGGTATTATTAAGGTTTATTATTATTGAACTCACATGTTTGTTTTTATTCAAGAGGTGATTATAGTATATATATCAACCGAAACTGAATACTAATATGCATTATTAACAGTAACACCCTACTGATAATATACATTCCAACTATATAGATTGTTTTAATGTTTCATTCATAATAATCATGTAACGTACTTGATTTATACGCTTGAAAATAGTAGAATAATTGAATACTAAAGTCGAGATTGATCGAAGGTTTAGAAATGTACATAAGTTGAGAATTTAAAGCAACGGGAGTGCACGCTTTGAGTTTCATGGTAGAACCGTAGAAGTGTGGAAATTGCTTTCTATGTGAAGCATGTTTCGTACATGACTATATACACACTTTACTCTTATTGGCATATAATTAGCTTCTCTAATGAGTTTTCGTCTGGGTTCTTAAACATGTGTACCTTATAATACCAAGACATTGTTTTGCAATTAATTGAAAATATACATACCTGAAATGACATCTTATTTTTTAAAGTTTTTGGGCAATTGCTAGAATTATAGTACCCATATTCATGGCAATATTTGCGCTCTCTCTCTGTCTCTTCTTTTTATTAGCTGTATTCTTTTGTTTTATTTGGGCTCACCAATGTTTCCCATCTTTATTCCTTATAATTTTCGAAACCTATGTGCACATTTTTTATGTAGATACATTAACAATAATTTCATGATATTATTGCACTCCCATTCTTTATGAATTTCAATATAAACTTGATATTCTCTTGCTTTTGATCTTGAGATTTCAGCTTTAAAATGTAAACCAAATACTCTTAATTAAAATAAAAATTAGAGTTCGAGAAAAGGCAAATGGTAGAAATAAAGTTCTTTAAATTATAAATAAAAGGATGGAAAGAGATAAATTTTTGTTTGCCAGACGGGCCCGTGGATTCATAGTCCGACTGTGCATGCCCGTAAAATTCATATACTTTTATCCTTTGCAATAAAAAAAAACTTTTAACGTTTATTTACCAAGTGAAATCAACCACCAAAAATGTTGTGTTTGATTGAAGCTGAAAGGTGACATGTTTGAATTAAACCTTTATATAGCATTTTATAACGTTAAAGCATTTGAGTTATTTAGCTCAAAACCAAATTCATGGTTTTAGCATTTATTAGCTTAAACATATTGGGGGTGGGTGGGGGGAGGGGTTTGCCTAGAGGAGTATGACAAGTGACAAACCTAGAAGAAAAATGTATGGATATCTAAAAAAAAAGGTTTGGACATACCTAGAGGTATTCTAATATTTGTTTGGGGACTTTGGGGTATTTAATACATAAAACAAGGAAGAAAGAAAAAGTCATTAATTTATACTTAGCCGACAAAGTTGAGGGATTGCCTAAGCTATCCCTAAGCTATACAAAAATCCGGATGTTAGTGTAATTACTTATAATGGTGGATTGGTGGGTTGTTTTTCACTTCAAACACTTGCGTATGTAGGACCGATAGCTTAACAACGATCTCACAAATTCATCATCAAATTACGGATTCACTCTTTTCCTTCCCTTGCTTGCACTTTAGAACATACACGCATGCATCAGCACTATTTTTGTCTTCTCTCTTATTGACCCCAAACACCACTTTTAAGAGTTTCCAGAAAATTTAGTTGACATATTGGCACATTAACCCCCTCAAATTCCTTTTTATTTAGCCCGTTGGCGTTTACATTATAATTGGGTTATTAAACCAATAATTCTAAGCATTGCTAATTTGTTGATTTTCTCTCCGTCTCTCTTAATGTTTATAGTATTAAATTACATTTAACACATGGTTACCTATATCAAATATATTGAAAATTGGTGATTCACAGGTAAGTGTTCAATACACTAAAATCGTTCTCTTCATACATACCAAACTTGTAAAGTTTGCGGTTTTAATTATGTACTGTGTGAGTTGAACAAAGACTATAATGCCCGTTTTTTATTTTTGAAATTTTAATTTGAACTATCTACATTTAAATAATTTTTTTTTGAATTTAAATAATCTCAACTATTGACCATTGGAAAATAACAATCTCAACTAACGAAATGTCTGCTACCGTTCAATCTTTTAACATTTTGCCCCCCAATGATCCACGAATGACAAAATCTAAAGGTTGCTACTTGCTAGTTGTAGGTCGTCGGAAAAACATTTCTTGACCGGAAACTCAACATGAACACCACAACCATCACCTGAACACCATCACCACCACTTGAACACCACCGATGACCGCCACCACCTGCACACCGCTGATGCCGCTGACAATCACAACCTGAACTAGTGAACTATATACACTACTAACACCCACCACCACCATAAATCCAAAAGGTTCGCTACATTTGAAAATAACTATTTTTTTAACGAAAATTTCTTATAATCCTTGAGATTGTCTTTGAGACTTGAACCCAAGACCCCCTCCTCCCAAACTTAGGTTGATCTACTAAATACAATTACAATATATATGTATCTAGTCTTTTTTAGCTTTCGTGATGTCTTGGACTTGTATAAGTTCTCGTCATTTACCAAAGAAAAGGCTAAAGTTTTTCAAGCAGTTTGTTTAATCGCGACTTGGTGTCTATGGAAAAGGCGGAATGCGCTAGTCCACTCTGGGTCTCTGATTCAAATGACTAGCTTGATAGAGGAAATGACAGTGATGAGATTCCTTTGGATAAAAAATAAAGCAAATAGAGGTGGACTTTCTTGGGAAGAGTGGTGTGGTTTTTGGTTATAATGGGTATAGTTGGGTGGACATATTTTGTCGGTTTTGTCCAATGGTTGTATCGTTTGGTGGCGTTATTTACGCTTTATCGTTTGTATCAGTGTTTCTAGCGACTTGCTAGTTTTTTGAATGAAATTTGTTGGTCATTAAAAAAAATATGTATTGATGTGGTCGAAATTATATATAAATTCAATATATATTTCCTACATTTTTGAGTTGGTTTTTTATTTAATATATTTCTATCTAGCTTATATTTAGATTTTAAAGGGTTCGAGAACCAACGAGCTAGAATAGAGCACTTTTGCTACACTTATGAACAACGAGCTAAATGATTGAAATAATTCAATAAGTATATATATGTCAAATTATAGAAATGACTTAATGTGATGCGTGGTTCAAATTAACATGTCATACTTCTTTGTATTAAAATTTATGTATAATATTTAAATCACAATATGAGAGAATTAATATAATATATTTGCAGAACATATTAATTCTAGTGGGCCAATCCAGTTAAATCAAATGACATGCATAAATGGACAATTGCCCAAAAATATCGTGATGGGTTTTTGTGAAGTCATAAGGCCCAAGTGAGTTTTGGTTATAAACGACTGCCATCAGCATAAGTGGGGAGCCGGCTGTTATAAGGCATACGCAGCAGGGGGCTGCCGTGGACAAAAAGAGGAGGCCACCCCTGTTGAAGGTTCAACCAGAGAAGCTTGGAGAACTTGAACGTAAAAGAAAATCACATAAGCAAGTAAGAAGGTCAACTATATTTATTTCTTTTTCGATGAACCGCAATAATTATTTTATCCTTGTTTCATCTATCATTATGGTTGGCTAAATTATCATACTG
>NW_027501879.1:0-56601 GCF_021521415.1 Bidens hawaiensis | reverse complement strand
ACACTACACGAGTTGAATGGGTCGGCAATTCACTTATACAACACGCAAACTACCGATTAAACGCGAATTTGCGTTGTACCGACCCGTTTGAGGAACCGACAACCAATTCAGCCCTATTAACATAAAATTAACTTTTTCACAGCCGGTATAACATACCGAGGCTACACAATCTGAATTGGTTTTTAATTCCCTCAAACAACGCGCTAAACGCAACAATCAACAAACTAGACGACCGAAATCATAGTTTTAAATCTATCGACAAGTGACTAATCAAACGAGCTTCATCGCTTGGGATTCTAAAGTATAATAAATATGACATACCTAGAAATATGACGGAGCAAAATCCTCACTTTAAACAGCCCCGAAGAGTACACAATTGGACAGCCACCGGTCAAGCCTAAATCGAATGAAATGATCAATAACAAGTACAAGGAGCAGATTTAGTATACAAAGATGCATTTTATTACATTGGAAAATGGTGGGAATAAATTATCAACTTTTTACCAGAGTTTTATAAATGTCTTAGGTTTATAAAAATATTTTTATTATATTTTTCCAATTCAAACAAAAATCATAAAAATTTCTCCAACACGGAAAGGTAAGTGAAGCTATTTCAGTGCGCAGTAAAAGTGTTTTATTTGTTTCTAAATCATTATCAAACCAAATTAAATGATTCCAATTGGGTTGTATTCTTAACTTAAAATGTGAACTTTCAGAAGTGGAATCAACCAATTTTGACTAGTCAAAAAAAGAGTTATGATGTCGGAAGACAGACCAAAATCCGTCACCCTGCATCAGCTTTGACACACGTTTTTATAAAATCATAAAAACCATTCAAATCTCGTCCAAATATTACAAATTATACCTTCTTGGAAACTAAACTCTGAGTAGAATATCATGGAATCGAGAATCGATCAAAAAAATATTGGACTCATTATGCCCAATACACATAATTTATTGATGTGGCTAGTACGTCATGATCCAAGTCGGGTCATACCCAATAACAAGCTAGACAAACGCCAATAATATTCTCTTATATATGATATGAGCATAAAAAATAAATATTAACACTTGAGTTATTTGGAAAGGGGTTTCTAAATAATATGTACTTGTGAAATAAATAAATCATGTGGATGATTTATGATTTGAGAAAGAGCATTCCATATTGTTATTTAAAATGTTTAAGTAACAATATGTGAATAATGTTACCTAACAAGTTGCCCATGTTGTGTTATCTTTATAACACAATGTAACCTTTTTTTTATAACACAAAATATAAACTATATATGTTATATTTAAAAGATTGAAAATAATATAAACAAAGAAAGGAAGGGGGCCACCCCCACCCCCCTCTCATCCTCTTCCTTTTATTTGTTTATTATTATTTAGAGATAGTGGTGTAACAACCCGAAATTTCCAAAATGATATTAATTATATTACTTAATAATATAGGGAAAGTTTACTCGGGTTATCGGGAAATAAATAAATAGAGTAGGAGTTGGTATGGGTCGGGCTAGTGTTGGGTAATGGATATGGGTTATGGACTTGGATTAATAGAGATGGGTTTAAATGAGAATGGGCCTTAGGTCCATGGGATTTAAGGGATATAAATATCCCCTAAACCCTAAACTATCACTCATTTCATCCTATCCTCTAACACTCCAAAACACACACACCACACACCAACACCGCCGCCGGCCGAGAAAAGAAACGAGCCAGATCCGAGAGAGAGTGAGGGTTAGTTGTGATTAAACAAGTAAACGAGATCCAAACAAGCTTAAAAAGGTATGATTCTTGATCTTTGAAGTTTAAAGATCCAAGCTTTATAGTGTATAAACGACCGGAAACGGTTAGGGGAACGTCTTGGGTGATGTTAAACCATAACAAGGGTGTTAAAATCGCCAAAATGATTGATGAAAACCAAAACAGCGGCGGAACTGGGCAACTTCGCCTGCAACTGGGCAACTTCGCCTGCAACTGGGCAACTTCGCCTTCAAAGCGATAACTTTGCCTGAGGCCAAGTTCGCCTGATGAACTTCGCCTAAAGCCAAGTTCGCCTGATGACAACTTCGCCTGAAGCCGAGTTCGCCTAAGGTTTAACTTCGCCTAAAGCCGAGTTCGCCTAAGGTTTAACTTCGCCTAAAGCCGAGTTCGCCTAAGGTTTAACTTCGCCTAAAGCCGAGTTCGCCTAAGGTTTAACTTCGCCTAAAGCCAAGTTCGCCTAAGGTTAACTTCGCCTAAAGCCGAGTTCGATTAGGAAATAAGTTAAAAACGATAAGTAAAAGTATGCTAATACTAGGCCACCAGATTGGATCAGGCGAGTATTGATACGTGTAACTTATACAGTCAGCCGAGCTCAGTTAAAGAAGGGATTTACAGCTATCAGAGGAAGAAGCAGTGTTCAGGTGAGTTTCTAGCCCCATTCCTTGTTATGTTTTCGGGGCTGTGTGCATATTCGATGTGTTGTTAATACATTTATCCTAAGTGATAAGTGTATGTCATATGTGATATGTGTGATAGATATGAATGATTGCTTGTCGGTACGCGAACGATCTTCGGATATTGCGCGTACTGTCAGGTTAAAAATAAAGGTACGAATATTATATATCGAAGATGTATGAATATTTCAAATGAATACTTGTCGGGGCGTGAACGATCTTCGGATATTGCACGTATCGACAAGGGGTATGGTTGTTAAATGAATGATGTAAAGAACGCCTAGAGTGTTCTTATGTTATAATGTAATTATTGTATATGTGAAGTATGTGTATATAGGTACACGAATGGCATGTGAGTTCTACGTTCGACATAGTAAGTTAGGATGGCAAATCCCTCTAGCTTCTGTCGGACATAGACTCGGCTGGTGATGGCATAGTTAAGGACTGCGAGCCTTATACGTGATGTAGATGATAGATGTAAACGTAGATAAGGACTGCGGACCTTATACGTAACGTAGATAAGGACTGCGGACCTTATACGTAATGTAGATAGGCGTCAGCACAGGAAAGGACTGTGGACCTTACACGTGCTATATTTCAGCATAGGAAAGGACTGTGAACCTTATACGTGCTGTATTTGTAGCATAGGGGAGGACTGCGGACCTCGTACGTGCTATGAATTAGGTTGCAACATAGGGAATGACTGTGGACCTTGTACGTGTTGTGGATGTATTTCATCATAGGAAAGGACTGTGGACCTTATACGTGCTGTAATTGTAGCATAGGGGAGGACTGCGGACCTCGTACGTGCTATGAATTAGGTCGCAACATAGGGAAGGACTGTGGACCTTGTACGTGTTGTGGATGTATGATGGTATAGGGAAGGACCGCGGACCTTGTACGTACCATAAATGGTGAACATAGGTAAGGACTGCGGACCTTTTACGTGTTCACGACCTTGAGTACATGTATAGACGGCGGACTATGAACGTACTCTCGGTTGACTGAGGTTAGTGATTGTAGATATGTATGTATGTATGGTAGCAAGTATGTACGTAGAACAGAAGGGTAACTAGTGAAGTATGGATATGTATCTACGGATATGTATGTATGTGTATATATTGTATGGCGTTCGATTAACTAGAACTCACTCAGCGTAGCTGACTTTTAGTATGCACGCAGGTGAGTAGGATGAGGCAGCTCGCTTGAGGAGACACGTGGCACTGAATAGAGGCTGGCATCGGAAGACTCAAGACGTTTAAGTTTAATGTTCGTTAATTTTGAAAGACAAAATGATGTTTAAAGACAAGACGTGTTTTGTTATGAAATGTTTTATGAAAGTTTTTATATTCCGCGAAAGTTTTAATGAACTCTGATTTGTAAGAACTGTGTTTATGAGTAAATCCGACGCTAAAGTAAGGCTACCGGGAACGGGGCCTTACAAGTTGGTATCAGAGCAAAGTTCGAGAGATTTAAGCATCCTACATGCTTAGACTCGAACAGAGAATGGGATTTAAGTAAGAAAGGAAAGAAGATGCCAGTTCAAGAATGCCATGTGTCGCTCAAGCAAGATCAGTAAAGGTAAAGTGCATGATTAAATGATATATGTTAATGAGAAAGAAAAGATGTGTGAACGACAGGGATATGAATAATTGATTGTTTGATTTGACTAACTGCTTAAGTAGAACCAGCACAAATAGACTCATAAAAGGGAAATGTATAGGACACGGAAAGCAACGTGATCAGCTAGTCACAGCGGGCCACTGTTATTACCTGTTAGCCTTGCTATCCTTGTACTAAATAGTTCCTTGAGTGATGATGTTTGTGTTTCCCCTTTTAGAATACTAATGGCTGGAGCTGGAGCTGGAGAATTTGTTGGAACTGGGGGTCGCACTGGACGTCGTGGCAGGCCTCGTCTTGTCCGGCAACCCTCGGTAGAAGAAGCTTCCCACACCGAAGATGAAGGAAGCGCAGCTGGAGGAGACCAGAACAACAACGAAGAGGTTCAACTTAGCCCTGCAGTTCAAGCAGCCATTGTTCAAGCTGTAGTTGCTGCTGTGAAGAACCTGAATCCGAAAGATCTGCTGGAAGCCGTGAACGAACTGCTGAAGGGGCGGGTGGTGATGGTAGGAAGGATGGGGAAGGAGAAAGAGAGGCCTCGAGTGAGGATAAGTCTGTGAAGGTCGATGACAGGAAAAGAGGCCAAGATGGGTGCAACTATAAGTCCTTCAAAGGATGCGACCCGCCAAAGCTGACTGGTTTGGGAGACGCAATCGCTACTCTCCAATGGATAACCACTATGGACAAGGTTATCCGCATTAGCGAATGCCGTCCCGACCAAGCTGTGGGGTTATGCTACTCAGTCATTTGAGGAAGAAGCTATGTATTGGTGGGAAAGTGTGGAGCAGAGCAAGACTAAGGATGAAATCCAGGCGTTGAGATGGGACGATCTGAAAGAGTTGGTGATGAAGAAGTTTTGTGCAGAAGCCGAGGTCGAGAGGACGGAGATGAAGTTCCTGAATTTAAAAGCCGGTATGATGACGCATCGTGAGTATACTACTGAATTCAACCGACTATCTAGGTTGGTGCCTGATATGGTTGACACTGAGGTCCAGAGAATCAAATGTTATGTGAGGGGATTGCCACAAAAAGTTCGCATGTTAGTCAGGGCAAATAAACCTGCTACTTTTGACTCTGCTGTTGAACTTGCAGAAGTGGTTTATGCTGACCTGGCTGAGGACGATGTGGTGGTGGGGGAAAAGAAGGAGAAGAAATGGACTACCTCTGCTAAGCGGTCTGGCGAGATGGTGACAAAAACTGATGAGAGGAAGGCCAAGGTTGGGAACAAGGATGCATGTAAGACGTGTGGGCGAGTGCACCGGGAGAATGCAGGACTGGGACAGACAGGTGCTATCGGTGTGGAAAGAGTGGGCATTACTCTCGAGAATGCCTGATCGTCCAAGGTGCTTCAAATGCGGAAAAGCTGACCACATGGCTAGGGATTGCAAGGAATCAGGGGCGGAAGGTGCGAAAGGATAAAGACTTGGGGAAACTGCAGAGAGGAACGCTTGATGAAGGAATAATTGCTCACGCAATGGTTTTATTAAGTTACTTTTGCTTAAGGACTTGTTTTGTGTTAAGGTTTAAAACTTATGCTTATCAGTGACGTGTAATATATTGAGTTTGGTTATGAATGATTATTATGTTATGATGAAAGGTTGTTTTAGACAATAGTGTTAAAAGTACTAATCGAAGCCCTTGGAAGGATGAGGAGTCTTGGTACATCGAGGGTCTCATGGACAAGCTACCTTAAATAGCTAAAACACATGACCACCATTTGATGGCTGCAAAGTCGGGAGTAAGAAGGATAACTCAGAAAGCGAAGGCGATTCAATAAAGTGTGTAAATATAAGAAGTTTTCCTTTTATAGGGAATAAGTTTGGTTTCGGGGACGAAACCTCTTTAAGGAGGGAAGACTTGTAACAACCCGAAATTTCCAAAATGATATTAATTATATTACTTAATAATAGAGGGAAAGTTTACTCGGGTTATCGGGAAATAAATAAATAGAGTAGGAGGTGGTATGGGTCGGGCTAGTGTTGGGTAATGGATATGGGTTATAGACTTGGATTAATGGAGATGGGTTAAATGAGAATGGGCCTTAGGTCCATGGGTTTACGGGATATAAATATCCCCTAAACCCTAAACTATCACTCATTTCATCCTATCCTCTAACACTCCAAAACACACACACCACACACCAACACCGCCGCCGGCCGAGAAAAGAACCGAGCCAGATCCGAGAGAGAGTGAGGGTTAGTTGTGATTAAACAAGTAAACGAGATCCAAACAAGCTAAAAAATGTATGATTCTTGATCTTTGAAGTTTAAAGATCCAAGCTTTATAGTGTATAAACGACCGGAAACGGTTGGGGAACGTAGGTGGGTGATGTTAAACCATAACAAGGGTGTTAAAATCGCCAAAATGATTGATGAAAACCAAAACAGCGGCGGAACTGGGCAACTTCGCCTGCAACTGGGCAACTTCGCCTTCAAAGCGATAACTTCGCCTTCAAAGCGATAACTTCGCCTGAGGCCAAGTTCGCCTGATGACAACTTCGCCTAAAGCTAAGTTCGCCTAAGGTTTAACTTCGCCTAAAGCCCAGTTCGCCTAAGGTTTAACTTCGCCTAAAGCCGAGTTCGCCTAAGGTTTAACTTCGCCTAAAGCCGAGTTCGCCTAAGGTTTAACTTCGCCTAAAGCCAAGTTCGCCTAAGGTTTAACTTCGCCTAAAGCGAAGTTCGCCTAAGGTTTAACTTCGCCTAAAGCCGAGTTCGATTAGGAAATAAGTTAAAAACGATAAGTAAAAGTATGCTAATACTAGGCCACCAGATTGGATCAGGCGAGTATTGATACGTGTAACTTATACAGTCAGCCGAGCTCAGTTAAAGAAGGGATTTACAGCTATCAGAGGAAGAAGCAGAGTTCAGGTGAGTTTCTAGCCCCATTCCTTGTTATGTTTTCGGGGCTGTGTGCATATTCGATGTGTTGTTAATACATTTATCCTAAGTGATAAGTGTATGTCATATGTGATATGTGTGATAGATATGAATGATTGCTTGTCGGTACGCGAACGATCTTCGGATATTGCGCGTATTGTCAGGTTAAAAATAAAGGTACGAATATTATATATCGAAGATGTATGAATATTTCAAATGAATACTTGTCGGGGGCGTGAACGATCTTCGGATATTGCACGTATCGACAAAGGGTATGGTTGTTAAATGAATGATGTAAAGAACGCCTAGAGTGTTCTTATGTTATAATGTAATTATTGTATATGTGAAGTATGTGTATATAGGTACACGAATGGCATGTGAGTTCTACGTTCGACATAGTAAGTTAGGATGGAAAATCCCTCTAGCTTCTGTCGGACATAGACTCGGCTGGTGATGGCGTAGTTAAGGACTGCGAGCCTTATACGTGATGTAGATGATAGATGTAAACGTAAATAAGGACTGCGGACCTTATACGTAACGTAGATAAGGACTGCGGACCTTATACGTAATGTAGATAGGCGTCAGCACAGGAAAGGACTGTGGACCTTACACGTGCTATATTTCAGCATAGGAAAGGACTGTGAACCTTATACATGCTGTATTTGTAGCATAGGGGAGGACTGCGGACCTCGTACGTGCTATGAATTAGGTTGCAACATAGGGAAGGACTGTGGACCTTGTACGTGTTGTGGATGTATTTCAGCATAGGAAAGGACTGTGGACTTATACGTGCTGTAATTGTAGCATAGGGGAGGACTGCGGACCTCGTACGTGCTATGAATTAGGTCGCAACATAGGGAAGGACTGTGGACCTTGTGCGTGTTGTGGATGTATGATGGTATAGGGAAGGACCGCGGACCTTGTACGTACCATAAATGGTGAACATAGGTAAGGACTGCGGACCTTTTACGTGTTCACGACCTTGAGTACAGGTATACACGGCGGACTATGAACGTACTCTCGGTAGACTGAGGTTAGTGATTGTAGATATGTATGTATGTATGGTAGCAAGTATGTACGTAGAACAGAAGGGTAACTAGTGAAGTATGGATATGTATCTACGGATATGATGTATGTGTATGTATTGTATGGCGTTCGATTAACTAGAACTCACTCAGCGTAGCTGACTTTTAGTATGCACGCAGGTGAGTAGGATGAGGCAGCGCACTTGAGGAGACACGTGGCACTGAATAAGAGGCTGGCATCGGAAGACTCAAGACGTTTAAGTTTAATGTTTCGTTAATTTTGAAAGACAAAATGATGTTTTAAGACAAGACGTGTTTTGTTATGAAATGTTTTATGAAAGTTTTTATATTCCGCGAAAGTTTTAATGAACTCTGATTTGTAAGAACTGTGTTTATGAGTAAATCCGACGCTAAAGTAAGGCTACCGGGAACGGGGCCTTACAAGTGGCAACATTCAAGGATTCTTATTGGACCAAAGGTTGGTGCAGTTAAAATAAAACATCTCCACTCTCTTTCATTTTCATAACACACAAGATACAAAACAAGTCTAGAGGATAAATCCTCTGCAGATTTTTCTTCCTCTCTTTTCTCTTGGACGGCCAAGAATAAAGACAAGAAGGAGTCTACAAGTGTTACCAAATCCTAGCTAGAAGTGGTGTTTGTTGGAAAGATTGGGGTATGCTAGCTTGAGGAGCTTCATATTCAAGTTCTTTTCATCTTCATCATCATCTCCTTCCTCTTTCTTGGATTTGAAAGGTAGCTTTAACATGCATGGACTTATAGTGACATGCATGAGTGTTGATAGTATGTATTTCGTATTTGGATCCGGGCTTGGGTTTTGCATGTGTAAAATCGTTTTTTATACATATCAAATTAACAAGATTTAAAACTAATTTCCACTACGTTTTTGGTAAAATAGGGATTTTATCACTTTGATAATCTTGTTAACACCCAACAATGGCATCAAGAGCCGCTTATACGGATGCATGCTTCATTAGACCCAAAAATTTTCGGGTTTATGGTGGGGTTTTACCATATGGCCAAAAATTTTGGGGGTTTTGGTTACCCCATGGTTTTTCAAGGTTATACTTCACATTCATGTGGTAATCTTGAAAAACTAAGTCATTTGGGTGATTGATTGTATTGTTTGGACAAAACCCGAAACTTTCGGTTTTTGTTTGTTTTGGCCGAAAGTTTCAAGGGTCAAGGGGAACCATTTTGGGTCTTGTGTTATTGCATATTTGGATATGTAATAGATGTTCATAACCTAGCCATGGCCTTGTATTTGGTTTAATGTTTGTGTTGATTGTTTGTTCATTCAAAGGGTTGTTTGTTCATTCGATATGGTTGTAACATTTATTTGGGTTTGTAATCTATTTATTCTTTCAATTGGTTTGTAATAATAAGTAGATTAGATGCATTTCTTTTACTAGAGAAAAATGTATTAGGATATATTTTTGTAAAAGAAGATGCAAGGAAGGAGGCCTAAATAAAATGAAGGAGACCACAACACGGGGGTGAACACTTGGAGCATTTGGATGCGGGATCAAGTGGGAGTCCACCGACACAAGCTCGTGTCCTTTTGAGTCCCTTAGGAGAGACTTTTTGACACACTTGACTTTGGTCAACAAGTGTGGTCAACATTAGGAGGCTATGGTTATGAACGTGTGGTTGTGTATGTTTTATGCTTGCATGGTTGATTTACTTTTGTTTGTGTTATTGCAATGTGGTTTGCTAACAACTTAAAATCAACTAGCATAAAATTGGTTCCTTAGAAATCGTTAGGTAATAAAAATTGGTTTTATTAAAGGCTAATGATTTCATAATAAAAATGGGTTTAATTAATAGGAACTTTGAAAATGCGTTTTTAAAATAACTACCATACATTTGAATGCATGCAAATGAAAGGTACATAAAAAGAAGATACAAAGGAAGAGAGCCCAAATAAAATGGATGGAGATCACAACACGGGGTGAATACTTGGAGCATTTGGATGCGGGATCAAGTGGGAGTTCACCGACACAAGCTCATGTCCTTTTGAGTCCCTTAGGAGAGACCTTTTGACACACTTATGAGACCTTTTGACACACTTGTCTTCGGTCAACAAGTGTGGTCAACATTAGGATGCTATGGTTATGAACTTGTGATTGTGTATTTTATGCTTGTGTGGTTGATTTACTTTTATATTATGTTATTGCAATGTGGTTTGCTAAACAATTTAAAATCAACAACTAGCATAAAATTGGTTCCTTAGAAATCATTAGGTAATAAAAATGGGTTTTATTAAAGGCTAATGATTTCATAATAAAATGGGTTTTATTAATAGGAACTTCGAAAATGGGTTTTTCAACTAAGTACCATACATTTGAATGCATGCAAATGAAAGGTACATAAAAGGTTTTCCAATCTAGAATTTTGAAAACTAAAATCCCTTTTATAAAATAAGTTGATCACCATCCTTTTATACGACACTCGAATCACTTGGGAACTCGGTGTGGGATAAAGGTAACCTAACCATATTAGAGGAAACTTGTGAGTTGAGGTGGGTTTGCCATATTTGTGGGATAAAGGTCACCTAACCACTTGTATGTGTAAATTCACATGTGTGTGTAAGTAGGACGACTTAAATTGGAAACCATGTTAATAGGGTCACCGAAGCATGGCGTACAATCGTGTTGATGGGATTAAACATGCTGACTAAGCATGAGATGCTTAACCGATCCCATAAAACTAGAAGTTGCAAAGGGTTGCAATCGTCAAACGTTGACTACCTTGTTAATTTAAATAATGGATAAAGGTCACCTAACTACTATTTGAATGTAACGTTGGGTT
The DNA here is from genome assembly GCF_021521415.1 of Bidens hawaiensis. Taxonomy (NCBI): domain Eukaryota; kingdom Viridiplantae; phylum Streptophyta; class Magnoliopsida; order Asterales; family Asteraceae; genus Bidens; species Bidens hawaiensis. The sequence goes on along the minus strand of NW_027501879.1, from coordinate 45,810 downwards.
CTAGATTTTAATCATTAATTGTCTTGGAGAAATAAAAGGGTATTAACGATTAAAAAAATTGATATCGAAAATACTAAAATTTAGCTTTGTTATGTTTGTAGATGGCCGCAATCAACAATCCACCTAACGTTATTATTCCACCCGTAAATAACCTTTCACTAAGATCTATTCTTGACAAGGATCGTCTAAACTATACCAACTTTATGGATCGGTATCGAAACTTGAGAATCATTCTCAAGCAAAAAAAGAAATACTACGTATTAGAAGATCCTATTCCTGATGAAACTAGCATTGACGATGCCGAAGACCATAACAGTTGGGTTAAGCACAATGAGGATTCGGTGCAAGTTCTTGCCTCGTGTTGGGAACTATAATTCCCAAGATTCAAAACAATTTTGAACTTCATGGGGCGTACGACATAATCACCCAACTTAAGGAAATGTTCCTTACACAAGCTAGGGTGGAACGCTTCGAAATGGTTCGAGCGCTTCATGCATGTCGTATGGAGAAAACCTAATCGGTCTCATCTTATGTACTTAAGATGAAAAGCCACATTGATCATCTCGAGCGCCTTAATTGTCGCGTCTCAAACGAGTTAGCCACGAATTTGATCCTAAATGGCTTAACTAAAAGGTTTGAGACATTTGTTATGAATTATAACATGAATGGATGGAACAAGAGCATTGGTGAGCTTCATGCAATGCTTAAAATGCCGAGACGGGAATGGGTAAAAAGGTTTTACCCGTTATAACGATCAATGAGGGAGGCAACAAGAAGAGGCATCACCCGGAACCTAAGGCAAAGGTTGCCAAAGGTAAGGGACAAGTCAAGGGCAAGTTCAAGGGAAAGGCGAAAGTGGAACCACCCAAACCGAAGAAGCTAAAGGTTAGCTCAAAGGATCCGTGCTTTGGATGTGGGGAGATTGGGCATTAGATGAGGAATTGTCCAACCCGTCTCAAAGAGTTCTAAGCTAGGAGGGATGTGGGGCAAACCTCGGGTACAACTTTCATGATTCATATTGATCTTAATCTTATTTCCTCTAACACATGGGTATTGGATACCGGATGTGGAACTCATATTTGCACTTCATTGCAGGGGTTCAAGGGAAATGAAGGATTCAAGAAAGGAGATATTAGTCTCTTCATGGGCAACGGAGCAAAGGTTGTTGTCGAAGCCCGAGGAGACTATACATTGAAGCTTCCAAATGGTTTGGAATTTGTTTTAAAAGATGTTTTATATGCTCCTAATTTGACTAGGAACATTATCTCCGTTTCTTTGTTAAGACAATATGGTTATGACTTTAAGTTTATGGACAATGGTATTTGTGTTTTCATGAATAATGTCTTTTATTTTAAAGCAATGCTGTCTAATGGCATTTATGAATTAGTTCATGATAACACATCCTATGATAACATGTTGTACCAATCAAGCACCAAGAAACTCAAAATGGATTTAAGTAAGACTTATCTTTGGCATTGTCGCCTTGGTCACATAAACAAAGACTGTATACATACACTTCAAAAGAATAGTCTTTTGGAATCAAGTGAAGACGATTCATTTGATAAGTGTGAGTCTTGTTTACTTGGGAAGATGACCGAGGACCCCTTTAGTGAAACAAATGAAGAGGCAAAAGAGTTATTGGGTATCATACATTCGGTTGTATGTGGTCCTTTTAAGACAATGACAAGGAACGGTGAAAGATACTTCATTACTTTTATCGACGATTATAGTCGTTATGGGTATGTGTACTTGTTAAGACACAAAGATGAAGCCTTTGAAATGTTCAAAGTCTTCCAAAATGAAGTACAAAATCAATTCGATAAAACCATCAAAGTACTTCGTTCGGATAGAGGAGGTGAATACCTAAGTGATGCTTTCCGAGATCATCTTAGGAGTTGTGGGATCATCTCACAACTTACTCCACTCGGAACACCACAACATAATGGTGTGTCCGAAAGGAGGAATCGAACTCTATCGGATATGGTTCGATCTATGATGGCTAGAAGCACATTGCCACTATCATTTTGGGTTTCGCTTTGCTCTCCGCGGCCCGTATTCTAAATATGGCCCCAACCAAGAAAATGGACAAAACACCTTGTGAAATATGGAATGGAAGGGTTCCATCATTGTCATGGGGTTGTGAGGCTTATATCAAGAACAACACCCAAAACAAACTTGAAATTCGATCCACTAAGTGTATTTTTGTAGGATATCCCAAGGACTCTATGGGATATTATTTCTACAACCCAACCAAGCAAAAGGTATTTGTTGCTCGAAAGGCCGAGTTCATGGAAACTAAGTTCCTTATGGAAGGTACTAGTAGAACGGTGGAACTCGAGGAGGATCGAGAACCACAAGCCGATACACGTTTGGTTGAAACTAGCAATCAACAAGAGGTTGTTGATAATGATCAAGTGGTTGATCAAGACACACAAAACATTCGCAAATCTGGTAGAATTAGTCATCCACCCGAAAGATATGGATTTTTCATGGATGGATGCTATGTGGTAGATTCGGATGAACCCACCACATACCGTGATGCAATGTCACAATCCGATTGTGACAAATGGCTTGAAGCCATGAACGTAGAGATGCAATCCATGCATGACAACCAAGTATGGGATTTGGTTGTACCACCTATTAATTCCAAACCGGTTGGAAGTAAGTCGGTTTTCAAAATGCATGGAAACTTGGATGCTTATAAAGCAAGACTTGTAGCAAAAGGTTTCACTCAAACTCAAGGGGTTGATTACGATGAAACTTTCTCTCCTGTAGCAATGCTAAAGTCTATTAGGATATTGTTTGCCATAGCCGCACATTATGACTATGAGATATGGCAAATGGATGTCAAAACCGCTTTCCTAAATGGGCATCTTGAAGAAGATGTCTATATGGTTCAACTCAAAGGTTTTGTCGATCCACAACATCCTAACAAAGTATGCAAGTTAAAAAAATCAATCTATGGATTGAAACAAGCATCTAGAAGTTGGAATCACCGTTTTGATGAAGAAGTTAAGAAATTTGGGTTCATCAAAAATGGTGATGAAGCTTGTATGTATAAGAAAGCTAGTAGGAGCATCATTACCTTCTTAGTATTGTATGTTGATGACGTACTACTATTTGGGAATGACATTCCAACCATGGAAGGGGTAAAAGCATGTGCATACATTGACAAAATCTTGAAGAGGTTGTTTTTCTATCAAGGAGCATCATTACCTTCTTAGAAGTTATTTTTCTATCAAGGATCTTGGTGAAGCCGCCTATATTTTGGGAATAAAGATCTATAGGGATAGATCAAGGCGGTTGATAGGTTTAAACCAAAGTGCATACATTGACAAAATCTTGAAGAGGTTCAAGATGGAGAACTCTAAGAAAGGTTTGGTACCTATTCAAAGAGGAACGATATTGAGTGCGTCTCAATGTCCAAGCTTGTAGGAAGAGCAAGATAGAATGAATGGGATCCCATACACATCGGCTAGTGGATCCATCATGTATGCAATGGTATGCACTAGACCGGATGTATCATGCGCTTTAAGCATGACAAGTAGATTCCAACATAATCAGAGAAGTAGCCATTAAATGGCGGTTAAGAGTATATTGAAATACCTTAGAAGGACTAAGGATATGTTTCTAACATACGGTTCGGGTGAGGAGGAACTCGTTGTAAAGGGTTACACGGATGCAAATTTCCAAACCGATCGAGATGATTCTAGATCACAATCGGGATATGTTTTCGTTATGAATGGTGGGGCAATCTCTTGGTAGAGCTCAAAGCAAGACGTGGTAGCATTATCCACCACGGAATCGGAATACATCACCGCCTCATTGGCAGCTCAAGAAGCTGCGTGGATTAGAAAATTCATTGCCGACCTAGGGGTAGTCCGTACCATTCAGGACCCTCTAGAAATCTTTTGTGACAACGAAGGTGCAATTGCTCAAATCAAGGAACCTCATGCACATTAAAAGACAAGGCACATTGAGCGGAGGTTCAACTACATAAGGGATGAAGTTGAAAAGGGAAAGATATGTATTCGCAAAGTTCACACCAATCAAAACATTGCGGATCCACTCACGAAGCTCCTTGAAAGGCCAAAGCATGAGGGTCACACTTGTGCCTTAGGACTTCGATATTCTAGTGATTGGATATGATCGAATTTTGTATTTGGATATCGGAACAATTGTTATTTGACTCATTCATATGGTTATGGTTTATGATTATGACATTTTAAGTTATGTTCCATTTTAGCATGTTTAAATCTGTGAATAAGTTACTTATTCTAAATGTCTGTAGTCGCTCATATTTGTGGGAACAAATATGAAGGTAAGACTATTATGAACTTGGATTGGTGGATATTCATGGGATATGAATATAGAGCAAGGGTTGCTACCAAGGTTCATAGATATTTATGGGTTATAAATATTGGACTGACCCGCTCTCAAATATTACTACATGGAATCCTTGTGATTGATCATAAGTAAATTTGCAAGGAAAATATCATAGTATCCTCCGACCTGAGATACATATTGGGTCTTGATATTCACCAAGTATTATAGTTTGACTTAGTTCTTCGCTGCTCTGAAACATGACAGTACATAAGGCTAAGATCAGGTCTGGTACAAGGTGATTGTGAGAGACGTATGTAGTCAAGAGGAGATTTGTCCCTCTTATTCGTTGAGAGTGAGATTTCTAAGGCCTGAAAAGTTAAATCAACAGAGAATGATCACTTTGTTTCTCTAGATTTGACATGACATCTGAGGCAAAAGGATAAATGATAGATGTACCTAAATCATTTCAAGTAAGGGACTTGAAAGGGATGATGTTATTGAATGGCACTTCATCATGAATATTAGGGGTAGTGAACTGTAATTAGGCGGTATTTGCTACTTGCATCAATCTTCTATGTATCTTGTGCAAGTGGGAGATTGTTGGACTCGTTATGCCCAAGACACATAATTTTATTGATGTGGCTAGTACGTCATGATCTAAGTCGGGTCATACCCAATAACAAGCCAGACAAACACCGATAATATTCGTTTATATATGATATAATCATAACAAATATATATTAACACTTGAGTTATTTGGAAAGGGGTTTATAAATATTAACACAACAGATTTTTCTTCCTCTCTTTTCTCTTGGACGGCCAAGAACAAAGACAAGAAGGAGTCCACAAGTGTTACCAAATCCTAGCTAGAAGTGGTGTTTGTTGGAAAGCTTGGGGTATGCTAGCTTGAGGAGCTTCATATTCAAGTTCTTGCCATCTTCATCATCATCTCCTTCCTCTTTCTTGGATTTGAATATCAAATTAACAAGATTTAAAACTAATTTCTGCTGCGTCTTTGGTAAAATAGGGATTTTATCACTTTTATGATCTTGTTAAAACCCAACAAAACAATCAATTTTCATCGAGTTACCAACCAAACAATAAACGAGTACGAATCTTTCAGAAACTATTTTAATCAAAACTCAAACCCTAACATGTTTATGAAATCTCTAGGGTTCAATATAGGGTTTAATGGTGGAAAAGACCTTCAATTACATAATACTAACCTTGAATTATAGTTTTGGCTCTTGGAATTGGCTGGAAAAAGAAGAAAAACGTGGTGGTGTGGCTGGTTCTTCAGACCGATCGGACAAGAGGAGGAGGGAAAAGGATTTAGGGTTTAAGTTATAATATATTTATGTCTAGATCCCCAAACTTGAAAAAGGTAATATCTTGAACCAAATGCTAAATAATTTGACTTCCAAGAATGACATGGAGGTCCCCGAGTAAGGCCAGATCGAGTCTCGGTAAAAATACAAACTCTACAACACATAGATCCTTTTAACGAAAATTTGCGGGCATTACAATTTTTGACTTATCTTAGAAACTTTTGATTTTGAAACATCAGTATTAACAACTTTTTAAACATCAATTTTAACCGACTCATCTCTTTTTAAGATTTTTACATTTTTCGGAACACTCACTGGTTTCTTCTCACTCACATAACCTAGGCTAGGTTTCTTGCTAACAGTCTTTTGAGGCGGAATGCGATCGTGTTTGTATCGATTGGGACAAGCATAAAACACGTGCCCAACCTCGTTGTAATTAAAACAACGTCTCCTATCAATAAACTTATTGATTTAAGATGTAGTTTCAACCTGATCACGTTCTGATTTCAACCGATAAAACTTTTTATTCGATTGATTTCTAAAGACAGCTTCCTTTTCATATTCAGATGTCTTTCCATGCACAAACACAATCTTTTTCTCTTGAAGTGGTTTAAATAGATTAGATTGCTTGTTATAAAAACATGTTTTAGCAAATATTTTCTAATCAACAACTTCCTTTTCCTTTCCCAACCCATGATTTTCAACCGTTTCTTCGGTTAACACTAATTCTGTCACTTTCACTCCAGTTGACATATCACATCTAGAACTTTCATTCTTCTCGGATTTAACACAATCATCATCAGCAGACTTTGAGTTATCATGATGTGGAGTGTTGAGTTCAATATTTAGTGCCTTTTTGAAACCTTTTGGTTTCATGGGAATATAAGCATTCCACATAGGTGGAGGCACAGCATGATAATCCTCTTTTATGTTTTCAGTGTCATTATCTTTATGCTTTAATGATTTTTAGGGATAATGTGATCAAGAACATAAGATGATGCAGCATAGCTTACTAATTTCAAATTAACTCCTTCAGTCTCAATCTTGAGTGTTTGAAGCTCAAATTTGAGTGCTACATTTTAGTCTATGTGTCTGTTGATGGCAATTTGTTTGTCTTCAACCATGTGTTTTAACATTGAAATGGTTTTCTGTTCTTGTAAAATCTTTTCCCATAAATTCTTTTCACGCGTTTGAAGTTTCAACTCTTTAATTTCAAGAGTCTTAATGTCACATTCATCGCAAGGAAATTCATATTTTTCACATAAATTTGAGTTTAGAATGGCCTCATTTGCCATGAATGCTTTATCGGTTGATTCCTCACTTGAAATTTCCGAATCTTCATTAGTCATATCTTCAACAGTTCCATCAACAAACTTTTCCTTTGAATCTTCAACCTTACTTGATTCCTTGCATCTGATTCATCCACAATGTCTTCTTCTCCAAAATCTATCTTAGCGTGTGGAACTTCCTCGCCATCAAACCAACCTGCAAAACTTTCAATTATATCAGGTGAAAATAATGAGGTAAGATAATCAGAAGGAACTATATGAATTATGTCATTGGTTCTTAGAAGGTTGTCATCAGAATCATCTTGATCAACTTTGTCAACCTCTTTGTCATCATCCATCAACCTTTATTCAACCATATTCTCAACTTGCTTGACTTCTTCCCTTATATTAACCTTCTTAACCTTTTCACATTCCTCAACAACTTCTGCTACATTAGCTTTAAATACTGAGTTCCAGTTGAACCCCTCATCCATCTGTGCAGTAGCAGCCTTTTGCTGTGATGTAGAAGCCTCTGATTTATTGTCTTTAATTGAATCAGCCTCATTTTGAGAAGGGCGATGATAAAATTTCTTTCTTATAATAATCCCTTCCAAATAGATTTGCAGCATTATCCTCTACATTCTTGCTTATACATTCCATTTTAAAATGTCCATTCTCTTTGCAACGGAAACATCTCACTTTAGATTTGTCAAAGCCCAGCTTTGTATTGGATCCATCCAAAACATTTCTTCCAGTGATCTCTTTGAATCTTTTAGCTCTTCTTATTACACTTGTCACACTTGCCATGCACCAACGGATGTCAATCATTTCCATCTCTTCTGGGTCAATTTGATCATAATCTTCTTTTGTCATATTGTAGTTACCAATCCGTCCTAAAAATAAATATTCATAAGATTCCAGAACTGAACCCAGAAATGCCATATGTTCCTTGACAGTTTCAGTGGTTAGGCACCTAGTTTTCTTCAAATTTATAGCAATGTTGCACTATAATACATCAGGGTCTTGTGTGTTAGAAGCTTGAGATACAGGAATAGTCCCTGAGTAACTACTACTATATTGCGAAGTAGCAGAAGTAGTAGGTACACTAGTTACAAACGCTTGACCAGTTTGTTCAGCACAGAATGTAGTGGCAATCTTGGGATTTGAAGTAACACTTGATTGTGAACCCTTGTAGTATAATCCCACATCTTGTGATACGGCTGTTGATTTCATCTTTTCCTTATTTCTAAGCTCTAGGTCATGAGCTTCAAGCTTCTCGATAAAACTTGCAATATTTAGACGAGCATATGCAATGGGGTTTGATTGCTGAATCATGATAAAAATACCCCATTCTTCAGGTAACGCATCAGCAAGCTTATCAATGTACTCATACTCAGGCTTGTCAATCTTCAGCCCCTTCATTTCATTCACCAGATAATAGTATCTCTCAATCAATTGTGCCAAAGATTCACCCTTAACTTGAGTAAATATATCAAATTCTTTCTTGAGCAGTGATATTTTATTCATTCTCATGTCAGGGTTTCCTCGATCTTTGTTCAACAATGCATACCAAATCAAATAATAAGAACCATTATGCTGCAATAGTTGAAAGATCTCAGCTTTGATGGCTTGTTGAAAGAGATTCAACATTTTATTCTCTTTTAGGAACAAAGCTTTATCCGCATTAGCAATTTGTGACAATCGATAATTTTCCCCACTCTCATTCTTGGGAATTATGTACTCTTCCTCAACGGTTGTCCAAGTTTTGTAGTTCAAGGCTTGAACATACGTTTCAAACTTATCGGCCCACGACGGATAATCTTCCATTCTAAGAAGCTTCAGAGACTTGTTGGATGTCCCCATTTCATTTTCCAAGTTAATGTTTTGAAGTAGGACAGACGGTTGTGACACTAACGCACTTAGGTTTTCCATGTTGGTCAATGAAAGTCAACGTATAAGTAGATGGTCAACGGATATGTAGATGGTCAACTGATATGTTGTTTAGTCAACATATATGTAAAGTAGCGTATATATCCTTTACCTTATAACATATGTGGCGTATATGTTAAACGCAATACAAAACAAACATGAATTGTCGAGTTTCAATTCACGAATACCAAGCTTTCGTGAATTTTAAGCCCTTTTTTAAACGCTTTTTAATTTCGTTAAACGCAATACAAAACATACACATTTAACATTTTAAGCCCTATACAATCATATCTAATACATCTAAGACCCTAGCAATAAACATTATGCTCTAACAAAGTTTGGTTGCTTCAGCTTCGTTAGTGCGCTTCCGGTTTTATTTCAAATTTATCTACAATTTGAAGGTGACTTTCTCACACCCCTTTTTTAAACGTTTTCTAATTTCGTATTTATAATCATAGTTGTTTTATTTCCTTGTATTTCCTACTTTCAATCCTGTGTATGTGATGTTTTAAATTGATTAATGACAATATTGCTACTTAATACTGTCACATGTATTTTGAGCAATCTGTACGTCACACTAAGGCGTTTCTGCTTAAGTTGGGGTGTTCTAGATTGGTATCAGAGCCGTGACTATAAGATAGGACATTAGACGTAGTGAGCCCTATTTAATTGTGCAATGCACATGTATAATATTTTATTATTATTGTTGATTCATTTACGCCGCATATACACAAGCACACACATGTAAGGCCCCGAAACCCGGGAACCCCATAGTTGGTATTCATTAAAAACACTCGTAAAAATAATTAAACTTAAAAACAATTCATTTCATTAAAATAACCATCTCAGAGTATAATTCAGCGGAAAACATAACTAATAAAATAAGTTCCCAAAAATTCCGGGAATATTGCCCAAAACCAAATCAATTATGTTTATAAAACTTTTTAAATTAAAATGTTCAAAAATAAAATATTCCATCCACGTATGCCCTTCACCGTCCAATTAGCTTCGTGCACGTACAAGCGATAAGGCATCCTCTTCCTAACCTGAAACTCACACTAACATGCACACAAAGTCAGCTTGAGCTGAGTGAGTTCAAGTTTTAAATAAATAACATCAGTAAATAATAATCATGATAGTCATTCCAAAAGTTTTAAATTAAAAAGAATACATCAGTTAAGCCATCATCATTGATAAATAATCATTCTCATACATACATATATATATATATATAAACATCCTTATAAGTACATCCCTATATATATAACATCCAAGTAATAATATCAGGGTCGAGCAAACGTACAACCCAAACACGTAACATCAGGGTCGAGCAATCGTACAACCCAAACACGTAACATCTCATCAACGCATGCAAACACAAACTAGGCATACGTAACATCAGTAGTCGATACGACTACAACATTGCCAAATATAGGCCATACAATAATTTATATATATATATATACATACTATAACATCCCAAGGCCAACTATATACTAGCAAGCCTATATAAAATAGTTTAAACGTTCCATCAAGAAAAATCGTTTAAATGTGCATGCTAGCCCAAAACATAAAAAGAGTAAAAAGGGGCATCATGAACTCACCTGACATGGATTCACCCCAAGCTAGGAAATCCCTAAGTGATCCCAAAACTCAAACACATGTCGGTTTACATACAATCGTTACAATCGACATCGAAAGGACTCGTTTATCCTACGAGACGTTCTAACATGGTTCGAGTTACCTAAACCCTCGACCTCATCAAACTAAACCACAACAGCCCCCAAGGCCTCACATTCACCAAAACGACCCTTAGACACTCCCGGGAATCGTACAACCCAAACACGTAACATCAGGGTCGAGCAATCGTACAACCCAAACACGTAACATCTCATCAACGCATGCAAACACAAACTAGGCATACGTAACATCAGTAGTCGATACGACTACAACATTGCCAAATATAGGCCATACAATAATTTATATATATATATATATACATACTATAACATCCCAAGGCCAACTATATACTAGCAAGCCTATATAAAATAGTTTAAACGTTCCATCAAGAAAAATCGTTTAAATGTGCATGCTAGCCCAAAACATAAAAAGAGTAAAAAGGGGCATCATGAACTCACCTGACATGGATTCACCCCAAGCTAGGAAATCCCTAAGTGATCCCAAAACTCAAACACATGTCGGTTTACATACAATCGTTACAATCGACATCGAAAGGACTCGTTTATCCTACGAGACGTTCTAACATGGTTCGAGTTACCTAAACCCTCGACCTCATCAAACTAAACCACAACAGCCCCCAAGGCCTCACATTCACCAAAACGACCCTTAGACACTCCCGGGAATAAAGAATTCCCAAATTACCCCCGGAAGCACTAGGTGATACCAATACGCACGTTTAGGAGTCCTCTAGGCCGTTAACATCCAACTCAGCCCCGTGTGGACCCATTATGATAGAATCACAGCCAAAAAGTCCAAACGACGCCACACGAGTCAAATGGGTCGGTAACCCGCAAGTACGACGCACCAACTACTCAATAAACGCAATTGTGCGTTGTACCGACCCGTTGGAGTAACCGACAACCAATTCAGCCCCATAACTTATAAAAAATAAATTTTGAACAGCCCGTACATCAAACCGAGTGTCCCCGAGCTGAATTGGTCGTTAATCACTTCAACTCTCGCGTTAAACGCACCAAACTACAATTCTAGTCAACCGAACACTAACAATCAAGCTACAACCAGTTGACCAATCTAACGAACACCAATGAACACGATACTTAATTTTGTTATACTAGACATACCTAGGAAGATCTCAGTGCAAAAACCTCACTTCAAACAGCCTCGACAAGAACACAATTGAATATCCACCGGTTAAGCCTAAAACGAACCTATCGATCAATAACAAGTAAAACATGCAGATTTTAGCATGCGAAGATGCATTTAATTACATAGGATAACCTTTGAAATAAATTATTAATTTTTTACCAGACTTTAATAAATGTCTTAGGTTTATAAAAATATTTTTATTATACTTTTCTAGTGGACAAAAAAATTATAAAAATTCCTCCAACACAGCAAGATACGTGCAGCTATTTCAGTGCGCAACAAAATGGTTTTATTTTTATAAAATTCATTACCGAACCAAATTAAACGATTCCAATTGGATTTGATTCTCAACTCAAAATATTAAGTTCCAGAAGTGGAACCAACTAATTTGGACTTGTTGAAAAAGAGTTATGATGTTTAACGCTAACGTGTTCAATAACGGGTTAAATGGTGAAAAAGACTTGTATGGACGTTAGACTAACCTTTAATTGATGTTTTACGCTCACGACTTGGCCGAAAAATGAAAAAAAACGCAGGGGGGGGGCAGAGAAGCTGCCGATCGGACATAATGGGGCTAGGGTTAGGATTTTATTATTTTTTTAAGTTATAAACAAATATGTTACACACTAGCCCTTCTAGTTTAAGGGATATGGCAACTTGAGAGGAAAGATTAGATGACTTAACGTACCGGGGAGATGGTCGGGTCAACGAGAGATGCCGGATAACTCCCGAGAAACATACATACTCTACATGCTGAAAATCCTTAAACCGAAAAATTAGCGGGCATTACAACACACAAGTCCAAGGGTTGTGCCTAAAGCAAAGATTTTCAAGTATTTTCAACATACGATTTGTAGTTTTCGATATTTATTCTTTTTAAAGATGGTTTTACGTGGCAGGTGTGTAGTAAGTGGAAGAGGGACGTGCTTTTTTCCAAACCCTTGACACCAAGGTTATTGAAACCTAAGGATAAGCAATGCGTATAAATCCCAATCAGATATGGGTCCCCGGATGGAATATGGTTACACTCCTAAGGATATCATACAAGTTATGGTGGCTCATGCGATGTGTGACTCCAGCCCTCATTGTTTTACAAAGTGTTTTAACTAAAAGACTGACAAGTCATGGTGATATACGAATACCCAGTTTTGGTTTGATTTGATTACGCATCTTGATTTTTTTGTTTATCTGAAAGTCTGTCAAGTTGTAGTGATACACGAATACCAAGCTTTCGGTTCGATATGACTACGTATTTTGATTTCTGTGTTGGAATATAAAAGTCATGCTATTACATGAATTGTCGAGTTTCAATTCGTTTTCTTTATTTATACATTCATTTAATATTATGGTTTAAAATTGAAATTTTGAAAAGTCATGCTATTACATGAATTGTCGAGTTTCAACTTATTTTCTTTATTTATAAATTCAATTATTAATATAACTAAAATTGAAATTTCAAAAAGTCATAGTGATACATGAATAGTCGAGTTTCAATTCGTTTGCTTTATTTATATATTCATGTTTAGAATTGAAAATTTCGAATAGTTATGGTGATGCATGAATAGTCGATTTTCAATTAATTTTATTTATTTATATAATTCATTTATTATTATGATTTTAATGAAAATTCGAAAAGTTATGGTGATACATGAACACTCTATTTTCAATTCGATTTTACTACTTTTATTAAGTTTGTATTAACTCCATGGTGGTTCATGAATATTCTTATTTCAAAATTTTATATATTTCAATTTTTATAAGATTATCATACGAAACACATGATGGTTCATGGACATTACAATTTCGATTTCAAATTTTATTTCATGCGTTTTTATTTTGTATTTACTTTTATGATGGATTATGATTTTAGGAATTTTTCATGTAATGTTTCTTTTGATTGTTAATAGGAATTACATGTTTACGTCCCATGTCACGCAAATCCTTCACGCTTTGCGACATGTCTTCTCATTTTCCTATGCGTCGCCCTCGACACTCAACCCACAAAAATGACAACCCAGATTACCAAGCAATTGGTCGCCGTAATCCTGACCATGATACATCTCTAACCACAACAATAAATTCGAACACCAAAACTAGCCCCGAACCAATCCAGACCCAACCCAACTCTTTGACACTCAAACCTAACCCATCTAAAATACTTACACTAGAACCCGTCCTTTGTGCAGCACGTGCAATTCCATCACTCTGCTATCGCAATGCTTAAAATGGTGACAGTTTCAGCCACCACCTCTTACCAAGAACCTATATATACTCAACAAAACCCATTTATTCCCACAACCTATTACCAACCATTTCTCCCAACCATATGCTCGTGCTTCGAGTCTACTACCATTTTTCTGACCCGAGCACACCCCCAATACTCAGAAAGGCCTAACTTGTTTCCGCCATGCAATACCTTAACCCGCATCCTTTGTCCGCTTAAAGTTTATTAACCCTAGAGCATTTTACACACCATGTGGTTGTCATAGTTTAAATTTAGTAATTTCTTATTTGGCTATCTCTTGTAACAATGCTGAGGATTTTTTTGGTGTAATACAACGTGTTTATTCTTTGTTCTCATCATCCCCTAAAAGATGGAAAATTTTACAAGATAATGTAAAAAATTTAACTCTTAAACCATTATCACAAACGCGTTGGGAAAGTCGATTAGAAAGTGTTAAAGCAATTAGGTTTCAACCTTCACAGTTAAGAGAAGCATTATTGGATTTATATGAGGATAGTGGTGATCTTAAAACTAAAGGTGATGCTAAAAGTTTAGTTACTGAACATTTTGAAAATTTTGAATTTTTATTAGCAATGTTTATTTGGTATGGCATTTTGTTTACTATTAATATAGTTATCAAAAACTTACAAGCAAAAGATATGTGTATTGATGATGCTATAAAACAACTAAATGAACTTATTTGTTTTTTTAAAAAGTATAGAAATAAGGGATTTGAAAAAGCTATGGATGTAACAAAAGAAATAGATATAGATATTGGTATTGAACCTGATTTTTGTGAGAAACGTATTATTCGTAAAAATAAAAAGTTTGATGAAAATATTGATAATGGAACTTTAAGAACTCCTATTGAATGTTTTAGAATCGATTATTTCTTATACATAGTAGATCAAGCTATATCTTCACTCACAAGTAGATTTAATCAATTTAAAGAGTTTGAAACTATTTACGGTTTTTTGGTTAGTATAGAAAAGTTAAAATCGTTCACTGAATAAACTTTAAAAAAGAAGTGTATTAATCTTGAAGTATTTTTGAAACATGACGGTAAGGTAGATATTGATGGTTTAGATTTATTTCAAGAACTAAAAATGCTAAGAGATATTATAGATTTAGAATCCGACACACTTATTAACATATTAAATTATATTAAAAACTTTGATTCTTTTTCAAATGTTTATATTGCCTATAGAATTGTGTTAACTATTCATGTAACTGTTGCCTCCGCAAAGCGTTGTTTTTCCCAATTAAAGTTGATAAAAAATTATTTGAGATCTACAATGTCATAAGAAAGGTTAAACGGTTTAGCTCTTTTGTCGATTGAGAAGAACTTTTAGGCAGAAATTGACTATGATTATTTCATTAGACAATTTGCATCTAATAAAACTAGAAAAATAAATTTCATGTAAGCATTGTTTTCCATCGACAAGATTTAACTTAAAAAAATACCTTTTTAACTCCGCCAATTATAAACGTTTTGGTTTATTATTGCTGGTCCCAAACTCGGATAAAGGAGTAGTGTTTATATTAAAAAAGATTGAAAGAAAGCCCCCAACTTGATTGTTAGCTTGAGGCCTTTAAAAACCTTGGCCGCCACTGTAAAACAGTATTATAGTTAACGTTGCAAAAATCATAAGAATTGAAATAGGACTTATTCAATTATAAAATTAATAAAGTAATAGAAAATTAAATTCATTCTAAAACTTATCTTCTTCTGAAAATTCGAAAAACTCTTCTCCATCACATATAGTAGATTGCTCAATAAAATTTTTTGTACATTTTATTGTACAGGATACAGATTAGAGGATCAAAGCATCTAAAAGAAGTCCTTGTTCGGTAACATTAGTGGACCCTCCGGTTGTTTCGTCAATGTCGGTGTGTGTATATATATGATAAATCAATAAATACAAACTAAATGCTTAAATGTTTCTAATAATAATCAATCCATTTAACAAAAACAATAGAGACAACACGTGTAGAAGAAATAGTAACTAAAGTTGACAATAACAACCTCCATCTTGTGTTTATTTTATTATTGTAATCATATAAATTATACCACTATCGTCATTATTGTTATTTGAAAAATTAACAGTAAAAAAAGAGAAATAAAAGCTTTCGTCTAAAGACCATCTAATGTTTCCCCTTGCTAGCAATGTTGTTGGAAAGCCAATCTAATCCTTCGTACAGACCTTCACCAGTAGTTGCGCATGTGCTCTGTATATACCTGCATATTCACTCCATGTTGATTACATAATTATATATATATGGTCACCGACCTTTGATGGGCTAACTACATAATTGATTCAACTAAATAAGTCAAAATAATGATTAGCAAACATAATGATTTTTAAGAAGGACTGAATAATCAGATATATGAAGGTAAATGGTAGATATAATTTAGTTGGGCATCTTGTGGGTTTTGAGTTTCTAAAGTACCGACTAGGATATAAAATACAAAACAACAATATAGTCTACTACTTCCTACATCACGGAGAGAGCCAATGGGTGCATCCTTTCGTAAAACAAGAGAACGCGCAAATCCATTTGCAACGCAATCACTTGAGATCCAGGTTATGCAGTCAATAGCAGTGGGATAGTGTTTAGCGGACCTTTGCAAAATAGTGATGCCAATAGCCGTCCTAGATAGCGGCACCACTGTTAGCGATTCTATTGGCCGCTATTTGACCGATTTTTAATTCTTAGATAGCGGTCATAGCACTGCTTTTCAAGTTTTATATATTTGAGCTAAATTAAGAAAAGGCCATAATAGCCCGAACTTCAATTTTGATCTATTATTTGTTTATATAACCGGTTTTTTTTATCCAAAGCCTAGAAACCTCACGTTGTCGCTCTTTCGCCTACCAATGATTCACTGGTTGCTGCCGACTTGGAGGAAGATTTTATTACTTATAATTGAATCATGTTTCAGTTTTTTTCATATATATATAGGGGAAAGTTAACGTACAAATGAAATTAACGTGCTAAACGTGAGAATCAAGTAGAGTAACTATATATACAAGTAGAGTAATTATGTAACTACATCATAGAGTAATTACGTAATTACTCTATGATGTAATTACATAATTACTCTACTTGTATATATAGTTACTCTACTTGATTCTCACGTTTAGCACGTTAATTTTATTTGTATTTGATCCAAACCCTATATATATATATATATATATATATATATATATATAGGGTTAGGTTCAAATAAGAAGTTTGATTTTCCTAAGAATGCTAGGAAGGAGGGTATTTTAGTCTAATACTTTAATATCAAAACCCACTTACTTTAATCTCAAAACCCACTTAAATTAATTTCAAAAACTCACTTACATAAAACCCAATTACATCTTCACTCATCTCTTACAACCACCACCACTCCACCGCCCACCGCCACCACAACCGTCACCCACCGCCAGCACATTGCCGGAAAAGTCCGAAAAAACACAATGAAAAAAACACAATGGAAAAATACACTATGAAAAAAAAAACAATGATAAAACACAATTGTATGACATAATGTAAATAACACAATGGGAAAAACACAATGAAAAAAAATACAATGAAAAATACTATTGTATAACACAATTTTGTAAAACACAATTCGGTAAAACACAATTTGTAGAAAACCCACTAATTTTTTTTTTAATTTTTATATTACAATATGGTACTCATATAAAAGATAAAAAGACACTCGTTATTATGGTGAATTTGTTTTTCAATAAAAACGTGGTAAAAAAAAGTTATGGACGTTTTAAAATGATGGGGGAATCTGGCATGTGACTTGCATGTGGAGAGAGAAAGTCAACAAATGTGTTATTCCTTTTATGCCCTTTACTTTGTGTTCACACTTGATTTCCCCCTAAACTAATATCAACCCTCCATATTCAAAATCAATGGATAAGATTACTTCTTATCCTTCCTACAAAAAGTATACTTCCTATTATAACCTAACCCTATATATATATATGTATATATATATATAATATATATATAGGGAGAGGATCAAGAGAAAACTTAAAAACTTCTATTTTTAATTAAAAATAAAAAAAATATTTTTAAAATTCTGTTTTTGCCATTACTCTAATATTTTCTGACCCTTCACTTGAAAAAAAATTAAAATAAATAAAAAAATTAAAAAAAAGCTATAATGCACATACGTATACTATGCGATACCGTTGTATTACACGTGTGTATTACTATGTATTTTTAAGTTTAATAGTGTTTAATTGCATATATTCAATATTTGTGTATTGTATATGTGTAGTAGTGTTGTATTATATGGAAAATATAATAATAAAATAAAAGTTAATGTAGTGCACATGTGCGTTAATGTTGTATTACACATAAATACTAATGTGTATTCGATGTGCGTATTAGTCTTATATTGCATATATACAATATTGTGTATCAAATATGTGTAATAGTGTTGTATTCTATGCAATACAACACTTTTGCATATATGCAATGCACACTATTACACATGTACACTACACTGATGAGGTTACCGACAATGTTTTTTTTTTTAACCATTAACAACATATAAGAATAATGGGAAAAAAAAGAAACTTCAAAAAAAATTTAAAAAAAAGTTAAAAATAGTTTTTTAGAAGTTTTTAAGTTTTCTCTTAAGAGGAGTTTTCACTTGATCTCACCCTATATTATATATATATATATAATATATATATATATATATAAAGGATCCAATACAATAATCCTTTATCGTACATTACCTACGCGACACTTCGAACCGTTGATTTTCAGAAACCCAAAAGCACAATTACACTCACCTATCCGTCCCTCTCCTTCAATCTGTCTCCTCCACCACTCGCCGAAATCAGCACACCTCCTTCACCATCACCACTTGAATTGAATTGAACTGAAATACACCATTTGCAGACTCCCATTTCCAGAACTTTAAATACATTCTAGATTTGTCC
Source organism: Bidens hawaiensis (assembly GCF_021521415.1). Lineage (NCBI taxonomy): Eukaryota > Viridiplantae > Streptophyta > Magnoliopsida > Asterales > Asteraceae > Bidens > Bidens hawaiensis. The sequence goes on along the minus strand of NW_027501879.1, from coordinate 26,930 downwards.
ATATGATGAAATCGAATGGTCGATTGATGATTACGAGATTTTTATGAAGTGATTTTAGCTTAAATTTCATGTTACGGATAGTTTAATTTCAAATCTGAGCTTCTGAACGTTTAAATGTTTGTCTAGAACGTTTAATTTCATCTTACGGTTCGGAACTTCAAAGCAGAACTTCTAAACTTTTTTGGTCTGAACATTTAAAGGCGTTCGTTTTTGTCAGAACGTTTAACTTGAACGTTTAATGGTGTTCGTTTTTTGTCAGAACGTTAACTTGAACGTTTAAAAGTTGTTTGTTTTTTGTCAGAACGTTTAACTTGAACGTTTAAAGGTGTTCGTTTTTGGGCAGAACGTTTAACTTGAACATTTAAAGGTGTTCGTTTTTGGTCTGAACGTTTAAAGGTGTTCGTTTTTGCTTATAACGTTCAAATGTGTTCGTTTTCGGTCAGAACGTTTTAGTGTCTTCAGTTTTGTTTATAACGTTTAAACGTGATATTTTGAACCGTAATCAGAGCTCAATTGAGTACAGTATTCTGCAATTTCATAATCGATTGATGAATCTAAATCCTTCCACACATCAATTTGATTTATTAAATCATCATTTTTTGATCAATTTTGAAGATTCTTGATGTTCAATGACATTTCATTTTGATTTTGGGTTTTGACTTTAGAGATTTCAAACTTTAAGGATTAGGGTTTAGAAATTGGATGAAATAGAGCAATGGGTTCGGTCAACTAAATTAGTTGTTCTGCTAAACCTTTTTCTAAAATTTTAAACAGTATGTTAAAACTGATCACCAAAGTTATTATTTGAAAAGGTAATCTAATTTCAAATATAAAATGATATATGTACTAACGTTACACTATACCACCTGTTCGACCCATTTGATCTGAAACCTTTGACACTATTGTTTTGGTTTCACCTGTTAGAGATAAAACTTAACCCACCAGGAGTGATTCTTTCATAGACATATTAAGAACATGCCATCTAATTTTTTGGTTCATTTGGTTGTATCAAATAAAAATTTGATGATGATCATAATTAAAATGAAAAGCATATGTTAATGTGTTGGAGAATTTACCAATGTCCTTGTTGGAGAGAATGCAAACCAAGCTTATCAGTGATCTCTGCAGCATTCATAGCATTTGGAAGATCTTGTTTGTTGGCAAACACAAGCAATACAGCATCTCGTAGTTCATCCTATAACAAATGCCACTCAGCATCAAATTCCTACTAAACTAGAAGATCAGACGAATAAAAACAACTCTGTATACCTCACTAAGCATTCGTTGTAGCTCATCTCTTGCTTCGACCATACGGTCACGATCATTGCTATCAACTACAAAAATAAGACCTTGTGTGTTCTGGAAGTAGTGTCTCCACAAAGGTCGAATCTGCCAACAATTAAATCTGACTAATTCTTTAATAAACAAGAACAACGTAGGAACTTGTCCACTTTCAGGTCGTTTGACTCATATTACCTATATCTCCCGTTCCCTTTTCAGAAATGTTAATAAATTTGACATATTACAACTCAAATCAACAAATTTACATGTAAATGTGCCAACTCGCCATCTCACATTAATGGGAGACCACATCAAATCGTGTGACATGCTTAGACATGATACATCTTATCTCACAAGATTTAGGAAAACTGTGGTTGAAAATAATGCTAGTAACTAATAGGGATAAAAGCATAACTATATATTTAGCTATAGGGAGAAAAAAAAATGTTTAAAAATTACATTACCAATTTGGCAGCATGACATTTCTGTAACATATATGATGCCTATTTAATGTTCGTTTGGCTAGATCAATATTTAATGGTGGGACCTTTTACTCCTCAAGGTTGTAAATTTTCTCAGTTGACCATCGTCATATACTCACAGGAGTCGGCCGAGATTTTTACACTATAATCGTATAAAAAAAATCCCTGACCCCCATACCACAAGGGTAGGTCCACCCCTGTCAATATTGGTATTTTCATAGTGATTTAGCTCATCTAGGTGGATGTAAAGAAGAACAACCAATTTGATTATTGACTTGGAAGTCATATGCTACCTTGTCTTGACCACCAACATCCCAGACAGTGAAGCTGATGTTCTTGTACTCGACTGTCTCCACGTTGAATCCTTCCACAATAAAAGTATATATGATATTAGTCTACTCAGTTAATTTCCAACAATACAATATAATACAATACAATACAATACGTGTATGGGAAAGAAGGCATGCACATTGACACAACTTTGTAAAAAGTTAATGAGCTGTAGTTTTATCATACCAATAGTAGGAATGGTGGTGACGATTTCCCCCAATTTGAGCTTGTATAAAATTGTTGTTTTACCAGCTGCATCGAGGCCAACCATAAGAATTCGCATCTCTTTCTTCGCACACAAGCGCTTAAATAGCTTGGTGAATGACAGACCCATCTTTAGATCTAGTCATTTATGAATACAAATAATAATAAAAATGTTAATTTCACACCAACAAAAACATAAATATTTATCATATTACACAATTTATTATAGTTGTACAATACAGGAATTGGGTATGCACTCTTTTATTAGCTAATAATAGAAGTAAAGTATCGCATCATCAACCTTCAAATCAAAGACCAGAAACAAACTTATTGAAGCTTAACTTATTCATCCATGCAAGAAGACAAATATTGGCAAATCAAATCCCCGCAAAATATATGTGCAATCAAACAATTAATATCATCAATTTGTGAAATTTGGATAAAAAATGAAAATTTTGTTGATCCAAATTGTTGTATAGACGTAAACTCTATTTAGGATTCGAAAGAATGTAAAATGGTAAAAACTCACGATCCGCCGAAGATCGGAAAAGTTGACGAAGAATGTTGACAAATTGGGTAACCACAAAAGATGAAACCAGAGAATAAACTCTTTCAAGGAAAGGAAATATAATATGATTGTTAATATATCCTTTCAAAGAAAAGTCACTTTAATATTTTGGTTTTGCACTCGATTAAGTTACCACGAAATATTTTATTTATTAGATCTATAATCTTTATTTTCAATTAATGTTAAGATAATAATAATAAAAATAATATAATTTCTTACCAAAATTAAAAAAATGAAAGGGTATGAAGAGCCTACCTATGAGACAAGTAGGCTCCGATCCAACAACGATAACAAGAAGCCCAACAGAAGAAGCCCAATGAGCCAAGCCCAGCGAGGGAAGCATTCTAGATGTTTATTGGGAGGGAAACCTTGGAGGGAAATATATTGAAGGGAAACATTGAAAGAAACATATTGGAGGGAAGCTTTGGAGGGACATTATGTATCTCTCCCCTATAAAAGGAGGAAGAAAAATAATGTAAAGTCATTCCAAACATAGTCACATAATAGTTACAAATACAATATTTGATCACAATTCTCTCTATATTGTTAGGAACTTTACCCCCTCGTGGGAATAGGTTCCAACATTGGCGTCATCCGTGGGACGTCTTGATCACGGGTCTCATTTAAACCTCTAAAAATATGGTCGATCAAATTCGCCGTCACCACCTTTGTTTCACCATCAAAAGGTATTGGTTTTGTCTTCCCACTGTTTCGGTAAACAAACAGCAACCTAGCTCTCCATATCGTCGTTATTCCCGTCGTCAGAATCTTTTTCTCGACTCTTCGGAATATTCCGTGAAGGCAAGGATCTTGAAATATTCTCCGGCGAGTCTTGAAAAGTCGGACATGACGATTGCTTTCAGCCAACAAGACGCATACTTATTTTCTTTTACTAATTTCAACCACTCCGGCGACATGCCACCGCAATCACCACCCCCGATTCCATCAGAACCAGCAGCGTCACTAAGTCCAAAGTGCCCGTAAGTGCGCATCCATACTGGGAAGATTAAAAGAACACCGGTGGACCAGTTTGTTTGTAAATGAAGACGATATGGAGGTTTAAGAAATTAAAGCCGAAAGGCCCAAGATAACCCCGGAGTTCATACGAACTCACAAAGAAGCTTTAAGAGCAAACATCGAAGAGCAAGAGTGGGAAGAAAACTTCAAGTGTCTACAGAACATTTAGATCAACATAAGTTTAGTAAAAATAGGGAAGCGAAGAGGCTGGGTTTTGAGCTCATTCTGCCCAAGTGCGCCACTTCAACTCAGTTTGGAGCCCCCATTCGTTCACAATTAAGCCCATTTAGTTCAATACAACAAGTCTTCTAGTGGGATCCCGTCCAGCGGATAAAAAAATCTTGCCGATATATTATGGTTGACTCCGGAGATCTCGACAGTACCTTCATTCTTAATGAAAATAATCGGTTTGTTCTCTTCATCATGTTTGCATTACTTTAGCACACCGTATAGGTTATAAGAATTGTTTTACATCACCATTGAGGTTTGAAGTTTCAGAAAACACATCAAAGTATGTGTTTCTATCAAAAATAAAATAAATAAAAAAGTAAAAAGTAAATGAAACAGAATAAGAGAGAATGGTCAAATCCTACATTATCTTACTCTTATTCTAAAGCCACAATCTAGTCTATATATAAAAAAAATGGTTTGAAAAGAATCTTGGTAAAAGTATGGATTTAATATTGATTTGTTATAAAAAAGGGAGACATGGTCATATGAAAAGGTCATGTAAAGTTTGCTTTTAAAAAAGGTGATGTTACCATACATGCCCACATGCACCCTTCTTTTTTAAAAAAAAGGGTGATGCGACCATACATGCATGTGTATTTAAATGCTGCTTTTGTACTGTGTGTTATAAAGAAAGTCTATAAGACGACACATCTCTCAAGGAGTCCGTTCCGGGTCAAGTCAACAATGAGTACCTTATTGGCGAATCGTTGGATAGTGAAGCCCCCTACTTAACAATTCCTTCAGAATGAAGCCCACTACTTAACAATTCCTTCAGAATGTAGTTCCCTACTTAACAAGTCCTTTAGAATGAAGTTCCCTACTTAACAATTCCTTCAAAATGAAGCCCCCTGCTAAACTTTTTGCATTACTGAACAATATCTCCTGAACGCCCACTCCCCGCCCTACTAAACCATCCCTCTGGAGCAAACCCCCTTAAAAATTAATTCATTTAGAACGAGGTCATTCACTAAAAAATATCCCTATAACGAAGCCCCTTACTGAAAAATACCTTTAGAATAAAGTCTCTTACAAAATAATACCTTCAAAACGAGGTCCTTTACTAAACAGTTTGTTCAAAGCAAAGCTCCATACTAAACAAATCCTTTAGAATGAAGCTCCATACTTAAAAATTCATTCAGAATGAAGCCCCTTACTGAACAATTTCTTCTTGACGAGACCCCCTACTAAATAGTCTCTCTAGAACAAACCCCCTCACAAAATAATTCATTTAGAACAAAATCCCTTACCGAATCATACCCCGATGAGCCCAAGAAACATTACTCGTGTTCAATTAGGGACTCAACATCTATGGTCAAATCCCCAACACCTACTATACATTGAGAGTTTCTTACATTTGTACTTTATAACATTTTCTTGAAAAGAATACAAAACGTATGCAAGCAAATAAATACGAATGTTTGAAGAAAAATATTATATCCTTGCATATTAAACTAATACCAGCCTATGATATAACATAACTGGAAACAATTGTCAAGTTAACAATCTTTTTTATTTTTTATTTAAAAAAAAGGAGGGATAAAGTTTGAAATAAGGTCGTAAAAGTTTTGCATTTATAAGACTTATAGTGCATATTTAGATCTCCCATATGGGAGACAATTTCTTGAGTTTGCTATGCAGGAAATCTTGAAAAATTAATAAACAAATTATTATTTGAAAGTATATCAAGAAGAAATAATCTCTCCTTAGGTACTGCGAGTTTCTCCGTAACAACACCCTCCCCAAGGGATCGGGAATTTGAAAAGTCCCTTCCAGAAAAGGGAAGCCATATCACTATCCACCGTCAAAGGTGCACCACCAACTTTAGTTAAGCAAGACCGACTCCAACAAACCACAATCAACCTTGATAGGAATACTTGCGATATATGATTTTTGAAGCATCAAGATGACAACTTTCGTTCTAAAGAACTCGGTCGAACAAGACAAGCACCAAATTATTGGGCATAATATAAAGCTCATAAGTAATAAAGGAATTTTAAGATATGGAAAGTAACTTCAAAAAGTGTTAATCTGTTAGTACCGTCTCAAAGAAATAAAGACCACGTCGAAATAAAGCTTCACAAACATCATAACGTCTCGCATCTCTGGTGCTCTCCCAAGAAGAAGAGCCCCCTTCCATAAGATGGGGTGAATGAAAAAGTTCTTTCCACAAAGAAGGGACCCCTTCATACAACATCATTCCACCTTCCAAGAGTTTCCTTTAAAGAAGAAGAACCCCCTTTCAAGGGAGGACGTGTTTAAAAAGGTCCCTTCCACAAAGAAGGAACCTTATTCCTATTCCAATGTTCCATATTACAAGAATTCTCTCCAAAAGAATCCCCTCCCATGAGAGAGCATTTTAAAAGTTCCTTCCATAAAGAAGGAATCCCCTTCTCATAACATTTTTTCATATTGCAAGATTTTTCACTAAGAAGAGTAACCCCATTCCAACTAATGGCTATTCGAAAAGTCCTATCGATGAAGAAAGGAAAAGCCTTCGGTAGCAACACTTATCATTTCAAAAGTTTCTTATGATGAAGAAACCTTTATATCCATATTATCTTAATGGAAGAGAGAGCCCCTTTCAAAACATTCTTTCATAACAAAGTCCCCTCCCAAGACAAGCAAGTCATAACAGAGCCCCTTCCAAGAAGGAAGCGTCCTTTCAAAACAATCCATTCATAATGATGCTTCTTCCAAAACAATCCCTTCATTACAAACACTTCTCCCAGGAAACCCATACTGAAGCCCCTTGCCATATTACAAGAACCTTTTCAAAAAAAAGAAGATGCCCTTTTCAAGGGATGTGGTGTTCAAAATTCCCTCTAGAAAGAAAAAATATTATTTGTATAAGAATTCTCTGCAAAGGAAAACATCCATTTCCAATGAAGGAAGTATTTTAAAAGCTCCTCCCATTAGGAATGAGAGCCTTCTATAGCAACATCTCTTATTAAAAGATCTTCCACTCATGAAGAATAATCCCATTCTATTGGACGACGTATTCGAGAAGCCCTTTTCGTGAGAAAGGAGGGCCTTCTACATCAACTTTTTGCATTACAAGAATTTCTTATGAAGAAGAAGAACCCCCCTCCAAGGGATGGAATGTTTAAAGGTACCGTTTTCCATTAAATCTCCTTGCTACATCAACAACATCCTATGCTACAAGAGTTTTCCAGAAAGAAGACAAATCCCCGTATAGGGGATGACACACGTGAAAGGTCAATCTCACTCAGAAGAAACACCCTCCCTACACCAACATGGAGCTGGGGGACTAATTTGACATTGCACCATTGTGTCGTGAGTTTTTGTCATTAAAGTATGTTTACTAAGGCAAGGGGGGACCCCATTCATCAGCTTTTATGCATGAAGACGTATATCACATAGAAATCACCATCTTAATGAGACTTCCAAGAAAAATATTCCTTTTCCAATGAAGGAAGTATTGGAAAGTCCCTTCCAAGAAGAATGAAAGTCTTATACACCAACAACTCATGTTTCAAGAGTTGTCCTTTCAAAAAGAAGAGTCTCATTCTAAAAAGTGGCAAAGTCTCTATGGAATGAAAAAAGCCTCCAGTTACAGCACTTAACATCCCAAGAATTTTTCAAGAGGAAGAAACCTACATATCCACATTAGCTTTTATCAGAAGGGAATGGGCCCCTCCCTTTAGCCCCCTCCATTAGCCCCTTTCATCATCCTTTATGTGTAAGACGTTTATCACGTATTAAAAATATGCTTTTATATTTATGACTATCAAATATAATTGGCCGATCATACTTATAATTCCCCCATGTGGGATAAAGCCCTCTATAAGAGGCACAATACTTATAATTTCCTCATGTGGGATAAAGCTCTCTTTAAGAGGCACAATACTTATAATTTTCTCATGTGGGATAAAGCCCTCTTTAAGAGGCACAATACTTATAATTCCCCCATGTGGGATAAAGCCCTCTTTAAGAGGCATAATACTTATATTCCCCCAAAAATGGGATAAAGCTTTCTTTAAGGGGCATAATACATATAATCTCCCCTAATTGGAAAATGACATAAATTCTCCTTCACGAGTGTGAAAGGAAGGCCTGGCTGAGGGGCTTGGATCCATATACAAAAATAACCCTATCTATGAGGCTCAATACTTGTAATTTCCCCCGTGGAAAATAGCCCTATGCACGTAGCTCGGTAATTTTAACTTCCCCGGAGGAAAATAGCTCCTTCTAAAAGGTTTGGAATTTACACTCCCTCCCCCAAGCAGGAGGTATAACCCAAAATGTGCTCAAATGCTCTGTATAGTCGAAATGCAATATCCACTCACATCTTTAACTTGATTTATTCATCTTAACCGACAAGAACTTGCAGAAGAAACATTTAGAAAGAATTAAAATCACCATGATTAATGCTAGTGGTTTGATACATTGTCATCATTTATTATCACATTGGAAATTGTCTACACTTTAGTTATGGGATGACTTTGGGCTTAAAAGTCCCTTATCCCAATCATAAATAATTAGCATACGGGGCTGGGGGGACTTGAAGAGGTAATTCCAGGATTGGGCTCATTGTATGGGGATGATTTTAGAGATGTGTAATCTTTGTCTCATCCATGATTTCTCCATCTCGACTATACTGGGTCCAAATTTGACAAGTCAAAATAGAAGTAGGACTGCGTGTTTCTATCAAGGTAGATTTAAATTATCAAGAGAATTGGATCAAGATCATGTGAACTAAGTATCATCTACCTTAACCAAAATATCAAAAGAGGATCTCGCCTGAAACTGGTCCAATGAGTGGGTTTAAAAGGGATGAGCCTATCCCGTATGTGATTGATGAGCTAGGACTACATTAGTCTCTTGTCCATATCAGAATAAGGAGCAGGAAGACTTGCAAAGCCTGCTGTGAAAATAGGTCTCCGTCCCATGATGAGGTCTAAGTCAAAAAGCCCAGAAGAAACCAAAATACTTGGGGAGTTCTAGTTACTTTAACCAAACATCTTACCAACCAGATAAGAAGGAGATAGGAAATGGAACTTTGAAAGTAAGAAAAGGGAACAAGCAGTTATGAGAAAGGCTGGTGAGTCAAAAGGTGTCATCACATCTTTGGGGGAACATGAGAAACTTTGTCAGAACTATCGCCAGTTTAGGTATGGGCCTGACGATGGGCTGAAAAGATAAAAGGGGGATTGGATAATTTAAGTAAATGAAAAGTCAGAGTTGGTTCATCACCCTTACCATAGACGGGGGAGACCTGATGAAGCCACCCTAGAAAGGAACCCAACAATAGCATTCCCACTTTAACAACTGTTAAGATGATGTTGATGTCGATAAAGGATACCGGCACTAAACCTATGAAGAAAGTGCGAAGATGGGTAAATGTCTTTTGAAAATATATAGAGAAGTGTTGAGCCGTTTAAAATAACAAGAAAATTAGGTCAACAAAGGAAACAACATAAGCAGACACTTCCGGAGGATAAAGAAAGCGTCGGCATAAAATTATGGCGGAGAACTGATATAAGTCCATTACACTCGTCATAAATAACGAGCACAATGGACTAGGGAGACTTGAAGAGAGTACCCTTGAAACGGGCCCTTCGAGCGATAAGAGAAATAGGCCTAACACATACTTAAACTAAGGGTGGCTAAAGAAAGGAAGCCCAAAAAAGAGTAACCAAAAGACCTCCCAAAATAACTAAAAGAAATCAAAGGTTTTAGAAGGTTTAAGGGCCTATCTGTGACATTTGAGCCAAAAAAAGGTACACCTTAGTACGTAATTACCGATTAAGCAAATAAACGCCTTTTGCGTAACAAACGAACGGGTCGGGTTATGACCCAGATATCTCGGGGGGCCATCTATAAGTGATATACGATCTATACAAGCTAAAATATTAGAAATATGGTCTTAGTTTGATAGCAAACAAGTTAAACAAAAACAAGCTCGTTTAACTACCCGCTATTGATTTAAACGCGAAAGATAGTTACAAACCAAGCATTGTATCATCCGTTAAGCCGAAAAAGACTTACCAAACACTTATTTGAAATTTTTTAAGCGATCCGTGAAAATATTTTTGATTTTTACAAACGTATAGTATGTTTTTATAATTTTACACGAAACTAGCCGAAAAACACTCGTTTTCGCGTTGTTTAACGCACCCGATAAGTTTTTAGCCCCAAAAACCGAACCCAAACTAAATTTGGACCAGTCTTTTCGTGTTTGGGCTTGAGAAATCAGAAACTTGGGCCAAAATGGGCCCAAAGTGGGCCCATGATGGTCCGATCGCAATTCAGCAGCCCCCCCCCCCCTTTATTCTTTCACATTTAAACTAGATACAAGATATTTTCAACCTCATTTCTTGAAAATTCTGGACACCACTTCTGCTCCAGCCAGAAAAACTTCAAAACCTAAGGTAAGAAGCTTAAATAAGTAGCTTTTACACTTGTTTAATACCATAAAAACATGTCTTGGTTACTAAAAATCATTCCTAACCGTGTAAAAATCCTAAAAATGTTCCATAAACATGTTTTGATCATACACATGGTAAGGAACCTGTTATGATAGTTTTTTTGTCCATAAACACGGATTAAAGGGTTGAAATGACGTTTTTACGGTTCAAAAGTTCGTTTATGTGCACTAGCCGAAACCCTAAGTTAAGGGTTGTTATGTTGATGAAATATTGCTTGGTTTGTGATATTGGACTTGTACCTAGCTTGCTTAAAAGCACAAGAACCTGAAAACTTGATTAAAAGGTCGGAAACGAGCCAAACCCGCTAAGGTAATGCTGAAACACTCGCTTATGGGCTATTTAGGTTAAGGTTGTGATGTGCATATTGTTAGGACTTGAAATTTTTCAGGGACATCAGGGACCATGTCAATGAGTCCCTGTTCAAATTTGGTAATTTTTCGACCATCCGAGAATATTTGGCGAATTTACTACCGAATTGGGACATTTATTTGGGAAAAAAAGCTAAAATACTTCAAAAATTATGAAATTTTTCTGAGAACTCAGATTTGATGTATTTTGATCACATATGAATTTTGGGATCATTTGAAAAAGTTTAAAGGTGTTTTGTTTTTTTACGTTCGTGTGAATTTTTACAGCCGAATTTGGGCCGAAAAGAATATTGCACGAGCTTTTTACATTCTGGAATTGATACAGGTTGTTTTGAGACATAATTTGAGTATTCAGGATTTTTTTTGGAATTTTTGGAAATTGTTTGGGGTAAACGGACGATTTTCAGGCGAAATATAACTGATAAAATGAATTTTTATAAATTAATAAATCAGTAAATAAATTCCAGAAATATTTTTATAAAAATCTACATATTTTAATTGATAAGTGGTTAAATTTTTATAATTTAATGATTAACAGTTAATTAATTATGCTAATCTGAATATTAAACAAATTCAGTTTTTATAAAAACCGGCAAGTTCGCGACTAGTGAATCTGCGGGAATATCAAAACACCAAGAGTGATCAAAAATCATATTTTTGGACTAATTAAGTAAAAATGAACTTTTCTATTAGAAACCTGGACAATCCGGGTGGATTGTGCGCGTTTCTTCTCAAATCAAACTGTATAAACGGAAACGGGCCCCGTGGCTAATCCGGGACCCCAGTATGTGATCTTTCTTTATAACTTAATCATTTTATTAACCAATACATTTACCTAAGCTTATTTTCCCATAAGTGTTTTCTGAACGCGTAAACGAGCAACTTGGCCTAGCCGGGAAAACGGGAATCTGAGCCAAGTTCAGTTTTAAGTATTAGACATTGAACAACATCACAACCTAAGCCTATTGCCACTTTCTGGGCGTTCCAGCTACACCCAGATTAGTTATACAGCCCAGTTTAGTATTGAGATTATAATAATATTAAAATATTAATATTATTATAATATTGATTATAGGAACTACTGATAGCGGACCGAACAAACCACGAGCTGATACAGTACTGATTATCGACTAAACCGTGAGTTTCATGACCCCACTTTTAAACTGTTTTACGAACTTCTGGGGTGAAAAGCATGTTTGCTTATATCTATATACTTATCTGAAATATGTGATGATGTGAATTATCTAAGTGCTAACACACGAAAGTCCCCACGATCACAGTGATTAACTTCGAGCCGGTGGCTTGTGAATAGTACTATTGGTTTGACAAACCCAAACGGAGCCGGCACGGTTTGCCGAGACACCAAAACCGTTTGCACCTGATCATAATTTTTACGAACCAGCTATGTAGTGTTAGACATAGCTACCGGGGCATGTTGTGGGCGGAAAGGGGCCATAGTGGTTGATTGAGCGTGGGAAATGGAGGCACGCAGCACGAACAGTCCAGGCTTCACTGTAGCTTAGCATAATTACATCACCTACATCATTTACATACATACATACTTATCTCATGATTACAAGTGCTGACTTGTGAATACTCATTACTGTTTTCTTGAAATCGTGAAACTCACCAACTCTAGTAGTTGACCCGTTTTAAACTGCTTTTCAGGTGTACCTAAATCGGAATGATTGGGTGATCTGTCACGTGCGTGAAGTGTGTGGTTGATGCTATGTGAATAGAAGCAAGGGTGTTAGTAGTAAGAATGTATAGTTAACGAACTAGTTTTGCTTGTATCGCCTAGACTATAAAACAATGATAGAACGAAGAAATGTAATATATTGTAAATTAGTTTGTAATGTTTCTTTATAAACAATGAGTTGATATCAGAGGTGTCTGTTACATTCCCGTGTTACGCTTCTGCATTGTGCTAGTCGGGGTGTGACAGAAGTTGGTATCAGAGCCATTGGTTATAAAGGATTAGGTTATCCCTTATGGTAACTAAAATATAACCGTAGGCTCGATTAACTCTGTGAAATAATTAAATAATAATTTAATATTATATACTGATGGATGTCGGGATGAACTTGTAGGGCAAGTGAGTTATTGTGGTCCGGAACGTAATAACAGACTTGCTTGTACGAGGGAATTCGGGGAGAAGTCGCGGAACGTGTGGTTAGGTAAAAATGGCAACATATGTGTATAAAAGGTAATGTGTAAGTATATATATATGTAACGCTCATACGTGCTTATGTGGAACAAAGTGTATGAATACGTGTACGTACGATACTGTTGATGACGGTACATTTTACTAGGAATATTATATTCATTTATATTCAGTATTGATTTAAATAATAATAATAATTAAAATTTTAATAAAACTAATATTATATTTTAATATATTTAATATTAAATTTGTTTTAATTAATTAATCTCCTCGACAATAGTTAGCGATTGCAATAGATATTATCCTTATAACTAACCTTTGTGCAAAGTCATGTCAAGGAATAACGACTACGTACCGGAAGAAGAACCGGTAATCTCTGTAGAGGAGGACCCCGAGGAAGAATTAGAGGAGGATCCAGAAGAGGAGGACCCAGAAGAGGAACTGGAGGATGAAGAGGAAGAGGTGGAAGAGGAAGTTATTTGTAGAGAGCTACCCAGGAATGTGCCTGATCTATCTGGCTACAGATGCGATAGTTATCCACCCAGGTCACCACGCAGGGATCAAGATGAAGTTAACAGTCAGTATCGTTCACCTGCTAGAGTAGCTAGATTACCCACTTCACCTATACACCTGTCGCCGACGACTTCAGCTACTGCGCGAATCCGGCAGACTGCTCGTAATCGGGTAACCCCGATTGACCCTACCTCGATTCCATTCAGATCTACCCATGACTGGGGAGGACCTTCACGCCCTAGGGTAGATACTTCATCTTCTCGTTCATTGAGTATACCTTCCCCTCGCCCTGACCTCCCAAACGCAGGAAACAACTCTTGGATGGCTGTCCTGACTGACCGGGTGATAGACCACTCGATAGCCATAGCTAACATTAACCAGGACAGGAGGGACGTGACCCAGTACTTATCGACGTTACATCAGATAGTACTGAACTTACAGCAGTCAGATGCCTACCACCACTGGTGTTTGGATAGGGTGACAGTTCGGCTGTGGAACTGTTACTGGGTGATTACGGTGCTGTTATTTTTATGTTTGTGGCTAGCCTATCGTCTGTATGGATAGATGCGGAATATTACAATTATGTGTACATGATCTTTTGATACTCCATGTATGTATATAGTAGTATGTTATGTTAATATGGGGCACAACTTTGTATATTATTACAAGCACTGACCCTTATAGGGTTAAGTCTAACAGTCACTTAGTGACAGATTTTGATATATACATGCAAGCACTGGCCTTTATCAGGCTAAGTCTATGTACCTTCATTATCAATGTACAGAACAATTTGTGAAATGTCAGTATGTTATTTGGTTTACCTGTACAACATTTATTGTGATTATTATTACACAGTGCCGTAGACTGGAATTAGTACTAATTGGCTTATATTTGTTTATCATTATAGAATGGTCCCAAAGAAAGCAAACCCTATGACTGTGGCAGAAATAGCCGAGATGATTGCTCGGCAAATGCAGGCAGTGATCCCACTTATCGTAACACAAGTAACTGCCGGTGTAAACGCAAATATGCAAACAAACCAACAACAAAACAATAATGCTCCCCAACCAACAATGAAACAGTTGCAAATAATAATCCCCCACCTGATGCAAATAATGTCAACAGCAATAATCCCCCACCGAACCCAAACAATAACAATAACAACCCTAATCCCCCTCGAAGGGAATATTCGATCAAAAACTTTATGGCCTGTAAACCGATTGATTTCAAGGGTACCGAAGGGTCAAACGGGCTGATTAAATGGATCGAAAAGACTGAATCTGTCCTCAATATCAGCAATTGTCCACCCGAAAACATTGTCAAATATGTTGCTTCTACTTTTACGGATCATGCTTTGATGTGGTGGAACACTACGGTGCAGATAAAAGGTCAAGATACGGTGAATCGCATGACATGGGCTGAACTCAAAACACTGATGTTGGAACATTTCTGCCCAAGGAACGAAATTCAAAGATTAGAACACGAACTCTGGAGTTTGGAGATGAAAGGAGCGGATCATTTGGGATACACGAACCGCTTCAATGAATTGGCCCGCTTAGTACCATGGTTAGTAACTCCTGAAAATAAACGAGTTGAACGTTATATTTGGGGTTTAGCCCCGGAAGTGAGGAGTTTTGATGAACTCTGTGGGGCACACATCATTTGAGAATGCTGTGACTCAAGCCGGCATTGTGACTTTTGACTTGGTAAGGAGTGGAGTGTTGAGAATAGCCGGGGAATCATCGGGTATGAAGCGAACTAATTATGGATCAGGGTCACAAGGGAGGCCAGCAAATAAACGTGCACGCCCAACAATGCAAAATTATGCCATGAGTAGTTCTGAGGTGAAACAAGACAGGTACAAGGGACCATGGCCTAAATGTGATAAGTGTAATTTTCATCATGTGGGCGAGTGTAGACCGATAATATGTCAAAGGTGTGGAAGGACTGGACACAATGGTGGTCCCAATTGCCGAATCGGTATGGAGATTGTAAACCGACCAGCCCAGACAACCCAACCCCGTCATCCCCAACTACCGAGACCGCAACCAATCCGTCAACAACCAGCTCAACAAAACTCAACTGTAGTGAATCGCCGTGCTTTTTTTGAATGTGGGAGCACGGAACACTTTAGAAGGGACTGCCCCAAGCTGAATCGAGGAGCAGTCACAGGTCGAAACCAAGCATCGACTTCAAGTGCGTCTCGGGGACGCGTGTTCGTTATTGGGTCAGGAGAAGCACGACAAGACCCAAACGTAGTAACAGGTACATTTGTTGTTTCTGATCAATATGCTTCTGTGTTATTTGATACTGGTGCCGATAGAAGCTTTGTCTCTTCTAGTTTTGTGTCCCTGGGTAGCATGCCAGTTAGTGAACTAACAAATCCCTATACTATAGAGCTCGCTAACGGTAACTCTATAACTGTCAACCAAATAATCCAAAACTGTTCCATTATTCTTAATAACTACCCATTCCTTATTGACCTACTCCCGGTAGAGTTAGGAAGTTTTGATGTTATTGTCGGCATGGACTGGTTAACCAAGTATAAGGCGGAGATTGTGTGTAACGACAAGACAGTTAAAATTCCCTTTTCGAATGGTGAGGTGATTGTAGTACAAGGAGAGAAGTCTGGTTCGATGTTACCTCTCGTGTCTCATCTTAAAGTGTTGAAATGTTTATGCCAAGGTTGTATGGCATTTTTAGCAAACGTGACTATAAAGAATCCTGAAGAGAAACGCATAGAAGAGATTCCTGTTGTACGTGAATACCCCGATGTCTTTCCTGATGATTTACCCGGATTACCACCGAACCGACAGGTTGAATTCCGCATAGACTTAATTCCAGGATCAGCCCCTATTGCTAAGGCACCTTACCGGTTGGCACCCTCTGAAATGCAAGAACTATCCAACCAGTTACAAGAATTGTTAGATAAGGGTTTCATTCGTCCTATTTATTCTCCTTGGGGAGCACCGGTATTATTTGTGAAGAAGAAAGATGGAAGTTTTAGAATGTGCATCGATTACCGGGAATTAAACAAAGTTACCATCAAGAACCGATACCCTCTTCCATGAATAGATGACTTGTTTGACCAACTCCAATGGGCAAACTATTTCTCGAAAATTGACCTTCGATCCGGTTACCATCAAGTTAAGATTCAAGAGGAAGACGTGTCTAAAACGGCGTTCCGAACTCGTTATGGCCACTACGAATTCTTAGTTATGCCGTTCGGACTGACTAATGCTCCCGCAATTTTCATGGACTAATCGAGTTTGTAAACCGTACCTCGACAAATTCGTTACCGTGTTTATTGATGACATTTTGATATATTCGAAAACCAAGGAGGAACACGAACAACATTTACGAACTATCTTGGAGCTGTTGAGAAAGGAAAAGTTGTATGCCAAGCTGTCAAAGTGTGAATTTTGGCTACAAGAAGTACTTAGCCGTTTTTTCGGAGGAGGTTGAGAAGATTCCAATCTTCCTTATCATAAATCCGACCCAACAAGGAATTTCCTGAAAGTGTTGTTCAATAATCACGAGTTTGCAATTAACTTCCGCTATCAAGTCATGATTACTTTCAGGCAAATTTTTTTGTTTAATAGTAGATTGATCCAAGAGTTTGGATTTTTGTCTGAAATAATCTTTAAACATAGAAAGCTCGTTCCTGAGTTAATTATTTTGTTCACAAGTTTACACTTTAGTTCACAACAATTTTCACACTCGGTAACGACTGTGTTTTTATGGTCTCGTGTGACTCATTCATGGATAATTTGGAAGACGAGTTAGTACAAAACTCTTCGATCTTTGCCATACAGGCAAATGATTCAGTTTGTTTAGTAATTGACTTATCAGATTCCGTTTCTGATTCTGAACTGTCACATTCTTCTGTTAAGTTATCCCCACTAGTATCTTCAAAATGCTCCATAGGTTCAGCCATGGCAAGATTTTCCTGGTTACCCAATATCCGTTGCGACCAATCTAGCCCTTCATTTACGACCAAGGCTTGTGAGCTAGCATCCTTGACCTAATCCCCTTATGATTTCTTCTTCTTCTCAGGTACGGTAGAACTCTTCCCAGAAGACCAATAAGCATTACCAGGACCCGAATACTCCTTTTTGGGCTTGTCGCATTCTTTGGCGAAGTGTCCAAACTCACTGCAATTGTAACACTTGACCTTTAACTTATCAAATCCAACCCTTTTGTTCAATGAAGGTAGATCTTTGCCGATTCTTTGCATAAATCGCTTTACTTTACGAACAACCATGGCCATATTCCATTTCAGATCCATGAGTTCGAGGTCATCAGAATCAATCTGATCATAGTCTTCGTATGTCAGTTCGCTTGTAGCTATCTTACTCCCAACTAATTGTTCTAAAGAAGTCATGAATGCGCACAAGAACGCTCCGCTTCCTTCAAATTCACATTTGGTGGAGAGCTAGACTAACTCGATCTTGATCCCGTATTAGCACCGGATGCCATGAAACATACGATAGGTGCTGAATTACAACCTTGAGTTCCTTCAGTAGAACTTTGCGAATAGAAGGTTGTAATTGGAACTGAGCCTGTAGTGGTGCTTGTCGGTAACGACCCTCCATAAAGAGTAGGATTTTGGCCATCTTTCAGAGAAGTTGGCATTTCATATCATACTCTCTCTCTCTCTTCCAATTTATTGACGAATTCTTCAGCCGAAGGATCATCATTTCGGAAGTAGCCGTTTTCCTTAAGTATAAGTAGGAAGGTCGAATATGACGGAGGCAATGCATTCTTTAAAGTGTCAATTTTGTCCACTTCAAACGGCTCTAATTTAACCGTAGACATTTCAGCAATGAGATGACAAAAGCGGCTAATCATCTCCTCAACAGTTTCGTTCTTGAGAAGTGACAAATTCCTGAATTGAAATTTCACCAAGGTCTTTTTGCTCTCAAGAGTATTCCTTAGGCTAATTGTTTTTAATGAAGCAAACAATGTAGCACAAGGCTTGATATGGCTAAATTGATTAAAAATATTCTCGGGAAGAGCCATAGTCAATGTTGAGTACGCTTTTGTTTTGTTTTCAGCATCTTTTATTTCATTTGCCTCATACAAATGAAATAACTTATCCGTGAAACCAGTCATATCACTTCCCACTAGAGGTACTTTATACACGACATTCAGATGTCTAACACTACTCAGATGAACAAACCCTAGGTGAGCTCGAATCGCTGTTCTCATCGAGCAATGTCTGACAACTTGAGCAGTTTAGGACATTTGTTATGAGATCCGATCTCATTGTCTATAGAAAGCATCTGTTGTATCAGCACGTTTTGAGAAGCAAGTGCGTAATACGAAACTTGATTTGGTGAAGCTGAATGAGCTGGTAGGGATCTAGATCTTACAATGACATCAAGTTATTCGTTGAATATGTATACGGTTAAGATCGATTACGTTAACTGTATAGTGTCTGTGTACAGAGTGTATTTGGACAGAGTAACGAGGTAGGAGAGAAAAATATCAGAACTGTTACATTAGAAATAGATACAGGGGTATATATAGGAGATGACCTCATTTGTTAAGATGGCCTTACCGAATGGGTCATTCGTTACATTAAAAACTAACGAATGAGACATCTCATTCGTGTTACATTACATATAGCGGATAGCCTTCATTCGTTATTTTCCATTCGTTAAGCAGGGTTAACGAATGGGACTTACATTAATACGAATGTGACACATTCGTTACGGGGTAACGAATGTGCCTTACAATTTAGGCGAATGGGCAGAATACTTTAATTAACAAAATGCCCCTTCATTCATTAAACCCCCTATAAGCTAAGACTATTACATTAACAAACAAATAAAGACCGAGACATACAAAACATGTATCAACAAACTCCCCCGCGTCTCGAGCTCTTTATTCTTCAATGCTGGAACATCCTCGTCTTCCAGTCCACACAACTATGAATCTTGTATGCATAACAGACTCTAACAACCTTCTGAAACTGCATAGCAAGCTCGTAGTCGCATACATTAGAAAATCTGATCTGACTTTTAAATAACGCATCTTTGTCAGACTCAGATTAATTAACAAGCCACATCGGATCAATTACACGTTTAATCTTCGTGTTTTATAATCACTTCACTCATTTTATTATCATAATACCAGTAGTTGAACGACATGAACAGACTTTGAGGGAATGTCTTCATCGGAGCCCTCTTCATTGTCTTTGGCGGCTTCACCTGTAGGATCATCTTCCTCCAGCCAGTGTGCTGATCAATCTTATCAATGTACTTATGAGTAGGCACCTGCGGGTTGAAGAATTTGAAACCATAACATGTTTCATGCAATAAATGAGCGTAGAACCACTCAGCCCACTTATCTTTTCCTTGATTCACGAACGGTCTGTTGGCTAGTGTTCTAACATCCCACCTTGGCATAGATAATATATCATGTGGGCGCTTGAATTAATAAATACCGTGTTCCCACTTCACGATATATACCTTAAGCTCATAATCAAACTGCCATGACACCAAATCACCTTTCACATCTTTGTCGGGCCTGTACTTCTTCATTTGGTTTGCTGACGCTCGAGCCTTGGCCAATCTGACTTCCTCTTGTTCATGATAACGAAAGGTCTCGATCATCTTGTTCATTCTCTTCACATCATGCTCGAACATACCATCTAAAGCACGTTTATGTTTCCTTTCTTTAGAAGTCAGGTGACTTGTCTCTGCAGCTTTATTCCATTTCTCGATTTCTTCTCTTAAACGACGTTCTGCTGCATCAAAATGTTCTGTAGTGAAAAATGGAATACCTGAGTCATTGTTGTTGTAGTTGTTAGTGTAGAACTCAGGTTACTCCTCAGCAGTAACATCCTCAACTTCTACTTCTTCAAATTCAGGCACTTTCCCGCATGGAATACCTGTATTCGTACTTTCCTCAATCTCAACATCCACATCCACACTTTTACCCAATTCCTCAACCTCCTCTTCGTTTAGATCCAGAAGCAAGGCTATCTGCTCTTTAGTCAGTGAATGATCTACAAACTCGCCTTCTTCGATCTCATCTGCGTTCACCATACTATAAATAATACCGTCCATACCCATAAATAAAATCATATTTGCTGGAACAACGTCAATCGGTTTCGCACTCGTGTAATCCTTGTACAACACAATCTGTAACTGATTACCTTCTCCTTCACTACCACCACCCATACTAGTATCACCAGCTTGATTACCTGCTACTAGTGTACTCTCAGCATTACCCGCCGACAATGTACCACTGCCCGGTTGCTGATCACTCACACCTCCCACATCCGGATCCTCTTCATCATTCCTCAATCTTTTCAACTCGTCATCCTTGCATGTGAGTTGAAGTATTATCTCATCAGCTCTATCAATTCTCTCCCCCTGAGCAGCAACAAGGGCTTTCAATTCCTTATTCTCTCGCTGAATATACTGAATACGTCATAACAAATTCCGTTATGCTAACTCATTGGCAGCTCTGTCATCTTGCATCTATGTCTGTTGAAGATGCACCAGATTCATCATGTGGAACCATTGAGTGTGAGGAGACATACCGAAGAAATTTGGATGAACTAGTTGCAAGGGACCCTGAGGACGAGTAAATGTCATAAACGATTGCTCAGGTCGTGGAAACTGTGTAGGTGTAACTGGAGTCACAGGAGTAGTTGGATGTGGTTTAGGCATACGAGCTAACACTGTCTGCAATACATCTCCAAAATAAGGATCTGGTCTTGCAGTAGTAACCAAAGTCTTCGATTGAGGCACTGAAGAAATAGGCATCTGAATAGGAGTTGGAGATCTAGTAAAAACAGGAGTAGGAGATCTCGGAATACTCTGAGTCAATGGAGACATAGGAATAGGAGCTGAAATAGATACTGGTGGAGTCGATCTCGCAAAAGGTTGACTAGGAATCTCAATACCAGAACCACGTCGCACCATTTGCTTCTTTTGTTTTCTTCTTTCTCCACAATCGGTTCTTTGCCTTTACGTTTACGTTTCGGCGCATAAGTTAACTCAGCCTGTGGTCCTGGACCACCATTACCACCATCATTTCCACCATTTCCACCATCACCACCTTCACGCTTAGAATTAGAATCATCATGAGCCCATCGATCATTAGGTGGTGCAACATAATCAATATTCACAAGATGACCAATCAAAAGCTTAAAGCTTGGTCGTTCTTCCAGACTTTGACCTCGATAAGATCTTAAACGTCGCATCGTCTCATCATTCATGTGTTCAAGCTTCATAACATCATCTTGATCTTTAATTAAATCAGGCTGTAGATCATTAATCATCATCTGTAGAAATCTGGGGTACATAAGAAATTTGTAACGGCCCGTGAGATTTCCCTTCAAGTGATAATAAACCAATTAAGGGAAGTTGAATGGTTTATTCAACACCAAGGCAACATACGCAGATTGTAACATTACTCGGCACTCGTCAAAACCACCTTTGCGTCCACCGAGACAATGTATCAACACATGAAGCAAGTACTTGTATTATTCGCAATAGTTTGCCTTGTTGTACATTGATTTACCCAAATCTCCATTATACTTTACCCTTCCAAATAACCCACGTATCAAACTCCGATCAAACTCGCGTCTATCATCAACAATATCACGGAAACCCAATGAATCTCGAATCACCCCAACATCAATCACTACTCGTTTATCTTGAATTACTGCCTCTATCTGATTCTCAACCTCATTGTATCTAGCAGTATCCCAGAATGCTCGAATAATATTCTGATAAACAACCGTACAAGTAGAGATGGCCTTGTAAATTCTCGAACATGTCAAGAAACTAATCACTCCTCCAAAGATTGGAGGGTCTTCAAAGTTCGGCTCTAGATAAGCACAGATGTTGTGACTCTTGTTCCATGATATTAATGCTGGAGTTTGTTCAGGTTCAACTTGAGGCGGTTCATCAGGGTTAGCCTCAGGGTTTTGCTCGGGAATAGGATTTTGAATATTCTCGTCTGCCATTTCTGATAGAACAAATATAAACATTAGTTAATCGTTCAAGAATATAATAATGATTAACGAATATCCATCTTATTCATTAAAAAGATTTAAACGCATGAGATATTCGTTATTCATTACATACATTACATTCGTTATGGATATAACAAATCATACTTCTAAGACATTCGTTATAAGAATGAACCGACTCTTATTACTTTAACGAATCAATTCTGATTCGTTACTTTAATGAATCAAAATTAATTATATGTTTGACAACCCATTCGCTACATTAGAGAATAAGATAAACATTCGTCAACTTTTAACGAATCTAACTTGATCATTCGTTACAAAAATAATGAATCAGTTTAAAATTGACATGTTAGACTATCACAAGTCAAACATATAATTAATTTTGACCCAGTTTAGTCAATGACGAAGAACATCGTCAAAACACTCATTGAATCCATACCAATTTCACAATCAAACTCTATGAAACTAATCGGAAACTTGTTTAATACACTTAATAGTTGATTATCTGTCCTAATTTTCATCTAAATATGAGTTTTTAAGTTGTTAACTGTTTGGTTTATAACTGATTATTGAAACAATCAGTTAACCCATAAAATCCCGATGAAATATCTTCATTCTGATATCTTTGATCTCACCATTACCTGTAGACTACAAATATATCAATCAATCTATCTATAACGTAGGTATGAGATTCCAAAGAAAATTGGACAGAGTTTCGTTAAGGATGGCAATGAACTATTGAGTAGGCGAATGAAGAGTCATTCATCTAACATTGGGATTATAAACCCAATAATTTCACACTTTCCAAGGTCATTTGTTCAAATTAAGAACCTGATTCGTCATCCTTTTAGACGAATAAGTTGTCCATTCGTTAAGTTTTAACGAATCTTACATTAACTCCTCTTATTCGTTAACTTTCTAACAAATATAGGAGTCATTCGTAACTTCTAACGAAGATAGGAGTCATTCGTTAAAATCTGAACGAAGAATACTTTAAAATCACTTCATTTGTTAACAATTTAAATTAATGTTTTCCATTCATTATGCAAAACAGAAGCGAATATCAATATAACGAATAAGAGACTTATTCGTTATGTTTTAAATAACGATGGCTTTACATTTGTTAAAGCAATTAACGAATCACCAAAACATCCTTAGCGAATGAGAAGTAATCTCATTAAGGATTTAAATAATATTTAAACCAATTATGGTTTTAATGAATTAAATAAAATTAAAACCAATTATGTTTTAATCAATACATTAAATCACCGATCAACGATCGATATTTGTTAAAATTAAACTGATTTTTACATTAAAATCAATTGATGCCAATTGAAAATTACGTTAAGCACGATTAACTTAAATTTTTGGGGTATCAAGTTCTTCATTTTGTTTTGGATTATTTGCCAGCTTGATAAATCGAAAATAACGCAGAAATAAAATCTTTTTGAGGTTTGAAATATCTTTCAAATAACGAACAAAAATAGAACAGTAAAACTAAACTAATAAAGCAGTACATATTTTTGTGAGTCGAGCAAGGAATCATATTGAACAAAATTTCCATCCATACCAATTTTATTTTCAGCTTTTATTATGACAGGTGTTAAGTCAATTATTGCTATTGTTGTACACTTAAATCTTCTAACAAATTTTTCACAATTTTCGGTGATATTTATTAATTTGTTCAATTAGGCACAAATTTCTGAAAGAATTAGTTCAAATTTTGGTTCAAGCGTAATTAGATTTTATCCAAATCACACCAACATGACTTAAACCTTAAAACCAATTTGATGAAAAGTAAATTATTTTTAAGTAATCATAGTCCGTAATCCCCAATACAAGACATACTCCTATTTTCAAGCAATACCCTAAGGTCCGTTCCCATGGATGAGTATGCACGATTTCATTTGTCGGTTTACAGACATTGTGACCCTTGTGGTCCGTTTCTTAATGGTAATAAGACGCGAGCAAGGGGACAATGTATGACTCACAGCGTGATTTGATCAAGTCTATAATTCATTTTGTACACGAAGTACTTTTTGTTATCAAGTTTAGAGACTTAAACAGTTACACTGCGGGTTCGCTTTTACAAGCATTTTTTATATTCACCAAAATGAATACCAGATGTAAAACCGCATAAAGACCCAATGGAATCCAGAACCTTAAAGCATCCTATCAATACAGGATTTAAGGCCATAAGACCATACATCGTTGAAGCGTTAACCACCAACTAGACACTTTTGTTAAAATTGTTTTCAAATTGATTAGAAGGCTTGAGTATGACCGGATTATTACATTTCTGCCATTATTATCAAGACCTTTTATAGAACTAATCTCC
Source organism: Bidens hawaiensis (assembly GCF_021521415.1). Lineage (NCBI taxonomy): Eukaryota > Viridiplantae > Streptophyta > Magnoliopsida > Asterales > Asteraceae > Bidens > Bidens hawaiensis. The sequence goes on along the minus strand of NW_027501879.1, from coordinate 1,987 downwards.
CTAAATATTTAGCAATTTATGTTTATATCACTTACTAATTCGTACTTGTTTGTCAAAAGACCTACCAATACATCAATGCAATTAAGCACACAGTCTTTTATTACTTACTTTTTACTGGACTTAGGAGCAAATGATCAATGTACTATCATTTTCCCTTTTTGCTTCTCAACTCATTTTGAGGAGCATTTTTCATTGTTTTTGAATTTTTCAATATTTGAATGTTTTTGGAGTTTTTAATTTTATTTGTACAAACTGGAAAAAAAATTATTTTTGGATTTTATATTTTCTCCCCCTAAAAACAAAAAAAATTGAACTAAAACAAGAAAGAAAATGATTTAACCAAGCTTTTGAATATCTTTTAAGGATTTTAAACCATTTATACCCAGAAAATATTGAAAACGTGTTTTGTCAAACGCTTTGGTATAAAGTTCAGCCTTTGGAAAATCCGTATGAATTTTATCAATTGAAATTAATTTTTTTTCAAAGCAATCACGTATAAAGTGATAACGGATTTCAATGTGTTTGGTTTTCGAATGGTGAACCGGTTTTTTGCTGATAGATATTGCGGCCGAATTGTCAATAAAAATAGGAGTAGTAAGAAACTTCAAACCGTAATCCCGCAAATGTTGCTGGATCCTGAGAACTTGTGAACAGCAACTCGAGGCCGCCACATACTCCGCTTCGGCTGTAGAAGTTGAGACCATCGTCTGCTTCTTACACTGCCAGAAAACAAGCCGGTTTCCTAAGAACTGACAACCCGCTGTTGTAGACTTGAAATTGATCTTGCATCCTCCATAGTCCGAATCAGTAGAACCGGTGAGATCAAACTTATCGTCCTTGGGGTACCACATCACGATGTTGGGATTTCCCTTTAGATAATGTAAGATATGCTTTACTGCCGCCTGATGAGTCACTCGGGGACTCGATTGGTACCTAGCACACAAATAAACAGCAATCCCATCGAAATCATCTCGAATTTGGTTTGCATCGTCTTCTCGAAATCTTTGCACAGGCTGTCGTTCTTCGAACCAAAAATGATGTCGCCCACATAGATTTGGACGAGGAGCATATCATCACCCATATTCTTATAAAACAAAGTACAATCCATAGTTCCCCTTTTGAATCCACTTTCTATCAAATGGTTAGCCAACGTGCGGTATCAGGCTCTCAGGGCCTGATGTAAACCAAAAAGAGCCTTGTTTAATCGATAAACATGCTCTGGGAAGTCTGGATCCTCGAAACCGGTAGGCTGCTTCACATATACTTCTTCATGAATAGCTCCGTTTAAGAACGCCGATTTCACATCCATTTGATAAACCTTAAAATTTTTGTAGGCTGCATAGGCAAGAAAAATACGTATAGCCTCCAGTCATGCCATAGGAGCATATACTTCAGTGTAATCAATGCCTTCTTGTTGATTGTAACCAAGAACGACCAATCATGCCTTTTTTCTCACAATTACCCCACGATCGTCCTTTTTGCACTTTTTTTTTGGGTAAAGGGATTCACCCGGTTAAATGCATTCCACACAATCAAAAAGTACAAGTAATATGACAGAGTGCCATATTAGTTCTCATGTATGACATGCCATACAAGAGTAAACAAACCAAAAACCACCAAACATTGGTAAACACAGCCAAAGCTTACACAAGAACAATGTAAATAAACAAAACTAAAACAAATCAACCATTATCATCAATCTGGTGGGAAACTCCCCGCGGAAAGTGCCAATCCTCGAGAACCCGATTAACCCGTTCAGAATTCTTGAACTTTAGAGTCATAAGCTTTAGGCGCGTCCCCCTAATGATTTCGTCCGCAACCATCTTCGGGGTCTTCAAAGAGTTCTTGAAAAGCCGGTTGTTTCGCTCCTTCCAGATAACGTAAACCGAAGCCCCAAATAGCAGCCGATTAACAACATTTTCAATAGAGTTGGACATTCCAAATTGAGACACATATTGAAGAATATTCGCCCAACCATTCCTACATC